>NC_134887.1:22225359-22237859 GCF_041734735.1 Babylonia areolata
AACTCCCCCCCCAAAAAAACAAAAAACAAAACAAAACAAAACAAAAACAACAACAAGAAACAAACAAACAAACAAAAAAACCCAACCAAACAAAAAAACACCACCAACAACAAACAAACAAAAAAACAGGTGGTTATCTCGGGTTAAATAGATAGTCATGTGGACACGCACACAGAGATTAATAATAGAAGCGATTAATAGCGTTTGAAAATTCAGGATGAACATTTTTTTTCACTCGGCGATAGATAGTGTGGGTCCCTATCTTTGCTGACAAAGTCTGAACACGGGACGGGAGGATGAGGCGGGGGTGGGGGTAGAGTGGAAGGGTGAGGTACTGGGGGAGAGAGGGGAGAGTGGGGGTGAAGTGTCAGTACTTAGTGCTGTGTGGTTTCAGATTCTGGGGGAGAGAGGGGAGAGTGGGGGTGAAGTGTCGGTACTTACTGCTGTGTGGTTTCAGATTCTGGGGGAGAGAGGGGAGAGTGGGGGTGAAGTGTCGGTACTTACTGCTGTGTGGTTTCAGATTCTGGGAGCCTGGAGTGTGTACCGCAGTCAGAGTGTCCATGTACAGTGGATGGCCGTACCGTGTCGCCCGGAGACACTCTCACTGTCGATTGTCAGCAATGGTCAGTTTCTTTTTGACTCACTTGTGTAATCAAAGTGTGTCTATGTTATAACCAGGTGTTCGGTTCTCTGTGTGTGTGTGTGTGTGTGTGTGTGTACGTGTGTGTGTGTGTGTGTGTGTGTGGTCTGTGTCTGTGTGTCTGTCTGTCCATGGTAAACAAAATTTCTCTGGAAATACTTTGTCTGTTATGTCTGGATTAAACATAGTAGGGAAAAAAATCTTCACGGTCATACCAATAATACGTGTAAGTATTCCGAAATAAGCCGTATTTTCGGATCATTAATAGTTTATTTCGTTGAGGCTCGATCTAAAAAATTCATAATCCCGCTTCCCAGTTGCCGGAACGTAGAAGAAGGCATAACATATATTTTCTTGTTCGCAAGTAAAGAAAAGAAATTTTAAAAAAAACTGGACAGAACACATACAGTGGCATTAACTACATCACCGACTTGTTTACTGCCTATGAATAATTTAAAGTGGATTCTGAATTAACTAGAATGAACAAGAAGAGAAACTGAATGGACCCTGTCGAAGTTTCCAAGTGCAGGCCTGTCGAACACGGATCTCAGCAGATTTAGAGAAAACGGCTTCTTTGGAAAGGAGTTACTACACATCAGATACATTGACCGCATTGCCGATGAACAACTGCACCAAACCGTTAAGAATCAGGTATATATTGGACCATATGAATTTCTTTTTCTGCTAACATCAGTCAAGAAAAGAAACCTTTGTTGGCGTGGTCACATAACAAGATCTAATGGCCTTGCAAAAACAATTCTCCGAGGAACTGTTGAGGAAGAGAGACGGAGGTGAAGACAGAAAAAAGAAGAAGAAACACACACACACACACACACACACACACACACACACACACACACACACACACACAAACGATGGACAGACAACATTACGAAATGGACGGGAAAACGATTTGCAAAGAACCATGCTTTGACACAACTAACGTCTTTGCGGCATCCACTCTTCACAGAGTTAAGGGATAAGAAAAAAATTGCAAGGACAAAAAAGTGCGTGGGGGATGGACTATTTGAACCCTCCAAAATCAGCAATAGGTGTCATTTGGATTCTTCAGAGAGATATACATATATTAGTTACGTCTAATATGACTCGACGTCCATCCCCTGCAGAATCTGAGTGATAGCGTTGAAGCATGTCCCACGGCTGATGATCACTTGAAATAAATAGTTTTCTCAGGAGAAAGACCACAGTCCATCACTTTCCAAAGCTGCCAGTGAAGGGTGATAACTATATTCATATGTATATATATATATATATATATATATGTATAGTGTTATGTATATATATATATATATATATATATATAGTTATGTAGTTATAAATAGTGATCAACCTTCACTATACTATATACATGTATGTGATTCGTGCTGTTGTTTATGCAGTCGATGTGAGAACGGCACGATGTCTTGCGATGGAGAGAAATGTGACAAGGAATGCGAGGAAGAAGAATTCCGCTGTACAGACGGCCACTGCATTCGACACAGCATGATTTGTGATGACATGTTTGACTGTCTGGACGGATCCGATGAGTTCGACTGTATCAGTGAGTGGCCGTTCTTATGTTGTGTATTTCAGATGTTCATTCTTTTGACCGAGTTTATAAGGTCTTTATATATATTTAGTAATGATTCACGCACACACACACACTCCGCGCGCGCGCGCGCGAGCGCGCACACACACACACACACACACACACACACACACACACACACACACACACACACACACTACTATGTTCCAGTGTATTGTTATCGCTGAATTTGTTGTCGTTTCTTTCAATGATTATCATTGAACACAGACACAAGACTATAGGGGACTAGCGTTGTAGACGTCTAGTTATATTAACCACAGTGGGAACAGATCTCCAATGAATAAGGTCGAGAACATTTGCGGATAAAATATCACACATTTGTTGAGTATTATATGTCATAGCATGTCAACAATTGGCGTTTACATTTGCGTTCGAACGATTTAATTGGAACGGAAATATATCAGCGGCTTCTTGGTACTTTCTGCAAAAATACTGGGGAAAGGAAAACAAAAGAAAACAAATGAAAAGAGAGAATGCACGAGAAATGAGTATACTATGTTTTCTTTTTGCTAACTAAACCAAACTTCCTGAGAACGAAAGTGGTGGGAGTAGCAGTAGTAGTAGCAGTAGCAGTAGTAGTATAATAAGTTGTAGTTGTAGCAGGCAGTGACGTGAGACTTGTTTGTGCAGCAACAAACTGCACCGAACACAAGTGTAACAACGGTCAGTGCGTGCCGTTGGCCAATGTGTGTGATGGAAACCAGGACTGTATGGATGGAACTGACGAGGAGAACTGCGGTACGTGTTCAACTTCTGTCTGTCTGTCTATCTGGTCCTCTTCTATGTTTGTCTTTCTGTCTGTCTGTCTGGACTCTTCTATGTCCGCGTTCCTCCTGGATAAACAAAGCCAAGTCATTCACTTTTCTAGATGCCGCGGCTACACTAAATCTAAACGGGCATGGACTGTGATGATAGGTCTATTTAGTTTCAGCCAGTTTTGTTGCAAAACAGAACAACAAAACACAACAAAAGATAACTGAATTTCAATTGATTCAGTTTCATGGCATAAAGGAGATATGTTTTTTCCCACTTGCATCTGAAGCCATGACCGGCAATATCGGACACATCATGTCTGGATATGAAATGCGCTTCTGATTGATCTGTTTATTACAAGGAAAATATATGAAAATTTGTATGCATTAAACATTTACATGAGTCAGTGGCTGGTTTTTATTTCCCATGCTTGTCTGAATTTTATTGGTATCTTTTAAGCTCTTCACACTCGATTCTAAATCAGTTGTTATCCATTATTTTGTTAATTTAAATTGAACAGATAGCTTTTACATTTTCCATACGATTCAGACTCTCTCTCTCTCTCTCTCTCTCTCTCTCTCTCTCACACACACACACACACACACACACACACACACACACACACACACATCAGGGCGAAAACGTACACATGTTCAGTACCATTAGGTGTTCGATAAACATAAAAACAAAAACAACACCTTTCATAGCAAAAGATACACTTGTTCATCATTACCGAGCTCAAATGCCTATGTTTTAGCACTGTACTTCAATAATGGTTGTTCTTGAAAAAAAAAGCCTTGTAAATATACTGAATGAACTGCAATGAAATTTGTATATGGCATGGAGAATAGTTTAATGAATTCTTTATTGTTCTGTTAGATACTTTTGTGCATTGGTTACAAAAAATCTTTCATACACGTTGACAGCCATTTATTGATAAAACGGATATAATATTATTTTAAACCAGAGTGAGTGAGTGAGTGAGAGAGAGAACTCAGAACTGTTTTAATGTAAGGCCACCGACCTGTATACATATGAATGCACGTGTTGTACATACACACATATGAAAAACCAAACTTTGATTTGGATAAACAACAAAATGTTAGAAAGATAACAAAAGTAAATAAAAGCTAAGGGTAACTGAGAAACATGTCTTTCATCTAAGACTGGGCGCTTTCTGCTCTCTGTTTCAACGCATAAAAAATAAACATTGCTACATCTCTTGACACAATGCTGTTGACATTTTGAAGTAAGTGGGGTAATATGGAAATCCTTAAATTTTACATATGCTTAAATAAGTATTTCTATCTCAGAATATCATATTGTGGACAAATTGCCAGTACATGAATTTCGTCTTCGTACCCTCCACATAATGTACAGTTTTTCAGGCTATCCTTATAACGCTCATTAACTTTAAGTTCGTTTACTCCAAATCTGAATTTAATGAAAGACAATCTGAATGATCTGAATTCAATAAATTTTATTTTCTTATTGTAATACAGTAAGCAAAATAATGCTTTTTTTCATGCAGCCCTCGAAGGGGAAACAGTAACATAAACAAAGGGGGAATCATTATATCAGTACAGCATGCATATTATAGTCATGGATACATGAATGGTAATTTGACATTTGCAACACTAAATAGAGGAAAATAAGAGGAGAGATATATAAGGGGACAGAGAGGGAGAGAGAGAGAGAGTACAAAAAATTAACATAGGTCAAGATAAACATCAATCAATGAATAAAATGAAATGATAAAAAAGTAATAAATAAAAAACCCGCCAAAAAATGAAGCTGAAATAAACATGCACATGTTACAAAAAACAGTAATAGAAATAACACCATTTAAATAGAGAGAGAGAGAGAGAGAGAGAGAGAGAGATGAACTGAACTGAATAAATTTCATTTTCTGAGGGTAACAGAGTAAGCAGAATAATAACTTTTTTCATCCAGCCCTCGAAGGGCACACAGTAACATAAACAAATGGGGGAATCATTACATCAGTACAGCATGCATATTATAGTCATGGATACATGAATGGTAATTTGACATTTACAACATTAATAGAGGACAATAAGAGGTCAGATATATAGGAGGAGAGAGAGAGAGTATAAAAAGTGAAAATTAACGCAGGTCAAGATAATAATGAATCAATTTAAAAAAAAGCCACCCTCCCCCCCGAAAAAAAAACAACAAAACAAAAACAAAAACAAAAAAACCAACCAAACCCCATCCCCCCAAAAACACATACAAAAATGAACTAAAATAAGCATGCACATGTTACAAAAAAACAGTAATAGAAATAACGCCATTTAAATAGTTGTGGGAGTTAAAAAGAGTTTGAAAGAGAGAGACGGAGAGAGACAGAGACACAGAGATAGATAGAGAGACAAAGACAGAGATGACGTTATATAAGATTCTTAAAGAAATATACATTACAAAACATGTGTTTGCGCACATCCGTGAGAGTACAAGCCAATCAATAAAAGATCATCATCATTAGAAGAATTTAGAAGAATAAAAGAGAGGGAGGAGGAAGAGGTGTGTGTGTGTGTGTGTGTGTGTGTGTGTGTGTGTGTGTGTGTGTGTGTGTGAGGAGAGAGGGGGAGATAGACAAAGAGCGAGACAAAGAGAGTGGGGGGGGGGGAAGGCGGGGGGCAAAGGCAAGTAGATAGAACGACAGAGTGAGAAGGAGAGAAAGAGGCGATATCAATCCATGTATAGATCATGATCACGGAAAACTAATACGAAAGTGAAAGGCATGCACATGTAGAACAAAAGTAATCTTGTTTTTTCATTGAGCAAGAAGTAAAGAAAAATAAGCCACGGAAACAATTGTGGATTCAAATAAGGAATGTGAAAGGCATGCAGTTGTGAAATAAAAGTAATTCTTCTTTTTTTCCATTTGAGTATGATTTGTAACAGTGGAATTGTTCTATGTTTACTGGAAAAGATGGGGGAAATAATGAGAGAGAGAGAGAGAGAGAGAGAGAGAGAGAGAGAGCACTGATTTAACTGACAGTATTTGCTCAACAGAGACAACATGTGCCTCCAACTACTTCAAGTGCAAGGAGTATCCACACTGCATCCCCAATGACTGGCTGTGCGACAAAAACCTGGACTGCATTGATGGCTCCGATGAAGTGGACTGTGAATGTGAGTTGTCTCCTGACTGTGTGTCTTGTGTCAGGAAGCTGTTGTCAGTGGACAGGGCTGAGTGTGTGTCTTGTGTCAGTAAGCTGTTGTCAGTGGACAGGGCTGAGTGTGTGTCTTGTGTCAGTAAGATGTTGTCAGTGGACAGGGCTGAGTGTGTGTCTTGTGTCAGTAAGATGTTGTCAGTGGACAGGGCTGAGTGTGTGTCTTGTGTCAGTAAGCTGTTGTCAGTGGACAGGGCTGAGTGTGTGTCTTGTGTCAGTAAGCTGTTGTCAGTGGACAGGGCTGAGTGTGTGTCTTGTGTCAGTAAGCTGTTGTCAGTGGACAGGGCTGAGTGTGTGTCTTGTGTCAGTAAGATGTTGTCAGTGGACAGGGCTGAGTGTGTGTCTTGTGTCAGTAAGCTGTTGTCAGTGGACAGGGCTGAGTGTGTGTCTTGTGTCAGTAAGCTGTTGTCAGTGGACAGGGCTGAGTGTGTGTCTTGTGTCAGTAAGCTGTTGTCAGTGGACAGGGCTGAGTGTGTGTCTTGTGTCAGTAAGCTGTTGTCAGTGGACAGGGCTGAGTGTGTGTCTTGTGTCAGTAAGCTGTTGTCAGTGGACAGGGCTGAGTGTGTGTCTTGTGTCAGTAAGATGTTGTCAGTGGACAGGGCTGAGTGTGTGTCTTGTGTCAGTAAGATGTTGTCAGTGGACAGGGCTGAGTGTGTGTCTTGTGTCAGGAAGATGTTGTCAGTGGACAGGGCTGAGTGTGTGTCTTGTGTCAGTAAGCTGTTGTCAGTGGACAGGGCTGAGTGTGTGTCTTGTGTCAGTAAGATGTTGTCAGTGGACAGGGCTGAGTGTGTGTCTTGTGTCAGTAAGCTGTTGTCAGTGGACAGGGCTGAGTGTGTGTCTTGTGTCAGTAAGATGTTGTCAGTGGACAGGGCTGAGTGTGTGTCTTGTGTCAGTAAGCTGTTGTCAGTGGACAGGGCTGAGTGTGTGTCTTGTGTCAGTAAGATGTTGTCAGTGGACAGGGCTGACTGTGTGTCTTGTGTCAGTAAGATGTTGTCAGTGGACAGGGCTGACTGTGTGTCTTGTGTCAGTAAGATGTTGTCAGTGGACAGGGCTGACTGTGTGTCTTGTGTCAGTAAGCTGTTGTCAGTGGACAGGGCTGAGTGTGTGTCTTGTGTCAGTAAGATGTTGTCAGTGGACAGGGCTGAGTGTGTGTCTTGTGTCAGTAAGATGTTGTCAGTGGACAGGGCTGAGTGTGTGTCTTGTGTCAGTAAGCTGTTGTCAGTGGACAGGGCTGAGTGTGTGTCTTGTGTCAGTAAGATGTTGTCAGTGGACAGGGCTGAGTGTGTGTCTTGTGTCAGTAAGATGTTGTCAGTGGACAGGGCTGAGTGTGTGTCTTGTGTCAGTAAGATGTTGTCAGTGGACAGGGCTGAGTGTGTGTCTTGTGTCAGTAAGCTGTTGTCAGTGGACAGGGCTGAGTGTGTGTCTTGTGTCAGTAAGCTGTTGTCAGTGGACAGGGCTGAGTGTGTGTCTTGTGTCAGTAAGCTGTTGTCAGTGGACAGGGCTGAGTGTGTGTCTTGTGTCAGTAAGCTGTTGTCAGTGGACAGGGCTGAGTGTGTGTCTTGTGTCAGTAAGATGTTGTCAGTGGACAGGGCTGAGTGTGTGTCTTGTGTCAGTAAGCTGTTGTCAGTGGACAGGGCTGAGTGTGTGTCTTGTGTCAGTAAGCTGTTGTCAGTGGACAGGGCTGAGTGTGTGTCTTGTGTCAGTAAGCTGTTGTCAGTGGACAGGGCTGAGTGTGTGTCTTGTGTCAGTAAGATGTTGTCAGTGGACAGGGCTGAGTGTGTGTCTTGTGTCAGTAAGCTGTTGTCAGTGGACAGGGCTGAGTGTGTGTCTTGTGTCAGTAAGCTGTTGTCAGTGGACAGGGCTGAGTGTGTGTCTTGTGTCAGTAAGCTGTTGTCAGTGGACAGGGCTGAGTGTGTGTCTTGTGTCAGTAAGATGTTGTCAGTGGACAGGGCTGAGTGTGTGTCTTGTGTCAGTAAGCTGTTGTCAGTGGACAGGGCTGAGTGTGTGTCTTGTGTCAGTAAGCTGTTGTCAGTGGACAGGGCTGAGTGTGTGTCTTGTGTCAGTAAGCTGTTGTCAGTGGACAGGGCTGAGTGTGTGTCTTGTGTCAGTAAGATGTTGTCAGTGGACAGGGCTGAGTGTGTGTCTTGTGTCAGTAAGCTGTTGTCAGTGGACAGGGCTGAGTGTGTGTCTTGTGTCAGTAAGCTGTTGTCAGTGGACAGGGCTGAGTGTGTGTCTTGTGTCAGTAAGCTGTTGTCAGTGGACAGGGCTGAGTGTGTGTCTTGTGTCAGTAAGATGTTGTCAGTGGACAGGGCTGAGTGTGTGTCTTGTGTCAGTAAGATGTTGTCAGTGGACAGGGCTGAGTGTGTGTCTTGTGTCAGTAAGCTGTTGTCAGTGGACAGGGCTGAGTGTGTGTCTTGTGTCAGTAAGCTGTTGTCAGTGGACAGGGCTGAGTGTGTGTCTTGTGTCAGTAAGCTGTTGTCAGTGGACAGGGCTGAGTGTGTGTCTTGTGTCAGTAAGATGTTGTCAGTGGACAGGGCTGAGTGTGTGTCTTGTGTCAGTAAGATGTTGTCAGTGGACAGGGCTGAGTGTGTGTCTTGTGTCAGTAAGATGTTGTCAGTGGACAGGGCTGAGTGTGTGTCTTGTGTCAGTAAGATGTTGTCAGTGGACAGGGCTGAGTGTGTGTCTTGTGTCAGTAAGCTGTTGTCAGTGGACAGGGCTGAGTGTGTGTCTTGTGTCAGTAAGATGTTGTCAGTGGACAGGGCTGAGTGTGTGTCTTGTGTCAGTAAGCTGTTGTCAGTGGACAGGGCTGAGTGTGTGTCTTGTGTCAGTAAGCTGTTGTCAGTGGACAGGGCTGAGTGTGTGTCTTGTGTCAGTAAGATGTTGTCAGTGGACAGGGCTGAGTGTGTGTCTTGTGTCAGTAAGCTGTTGTCAGTGGACAGGGCTGAGTGTGTGTCTTGTGTCAGTAAGCTGTTGTCAGTGGACAGGGCTGAGTGTGTGTCTTGTGTCAGTAAGCTGTTGTCAGTGGACAGGGCTGAGTGTGTGTCTTGTGTCAGTAAGCTGTTGTCAGTGGACAGGGCTGAGTGTGTGTCTTGTGTCAGTAAGATGTTGTCAGTGGACAGGGCTGAGTGTGTGTCTTGTGTCAGTAAGATGTTGTCAGTGGACAGGGCTGAGTGTGTGTCTTGTGTCAGTAAGCTGTTGTCAGTGGACAGGGCTGAGTGTGTGTCTTGTGTCAGTAAGCTGTTGTCAGTGGACAGGGCTGAGTGTGTGTCTTGTGTCAGTAAGCTGTTGTCAGTGGACAGGGCTGAGTGTGTGTCTTGTGTCAGTAAGATGTTGTCAGTGGACAGGGCTGAGTGTGTGTCTTGTGTCAGTAAGCTGTTGTCAGTGGACAGGGCTGAGTGTGTGTCTTGTGTCAGTAAGCTGTTGTCAGTGGACAGGGCTGAGTGTGTGTCTTGTGTCAGTAAGCTGTTGTCAGTGGACAGGGCTGAGTGTGTGTCTTGTGTCAGTAAGCTGTTGTCAGTGGACAGGGCTGAGTGTGTGTCTTGTGTCAGTAAGCTGTTGTCAGTGGACAGGGCTGAGTGTGTGTCTTGTGTCAGTAAGCTGTTGTCAGTGGACAGGGCTGAGTGTGTGTCTTGTGTCAGTAAGCTGTTGTCAGTGGACAGGGCTGAGTGTGTGTCTTGTGTCAGTAAGATGTTGTCAGTGGACAGGGCTGAGTGTGTGTCTTGTGTCAGTAAGCTGTTGTCAGTGGACAGGGCTGAGTGTGTGTCTTGTGTCAGTAAGCTGTTGTCAGTGGACAGGGCTGAGTGTGTGTCTTGTGTCAGTAAGCTGTTGTCAGTGGACAGGGCTGAGTGTGTGTCTTGTGTCAGTAAGATGTTGTCAGTGGACAGGGCTGAGTGTGTGTCTTGTGTCAGTAAGATGTTGTCAGTGGACAGGGCTGAGTGTGTGTCTTGTGTCAGTAAGCTGTTGTCAGTGGACAGGGCTGAGTGTGTGTCTTGTGTCAGTAAGCTGTTGTCAGTGGACAGGGCTGAGTGTGTGTCTTGTGTCAGTAAGCTGTTGTCAGTGGACAGGGCTGAGTGTGTGTCTTGTGTCAGTAAGATGTTGTCAGTGGACAGGGCTGAGTGTGTGTCTTGTGTCAGTAAGCTGTTGTCAGTGGACAGGGCTGAGTGTGTGTCTTGTGTCAGTAAGATGTTGTCAGTGGACAGGGCTGAGTGTGTGTCTTGTGTCAGTAAGATGTTGTCAGTGGACAGGGCTGAGTGTGTGTCTTGTGTCAGTAAGCTGTTGTCAGTGGACAGGGCTGAGTGTGTGTCTTGTGTCAGTAAGCTGTTGTCAGTGGACAGGGCTGAGTGTGTGTCTTGTGTCAGTAAGCTGTTGTCAGTGGACAGGGCTGAGTGTGTGTCTTGTGTCAGTAAGCTGTTGTCAGTGGACAGGGCTGAGTGTGTGTCTTGTGTCAGTAAGATGTTGTCAGTGGACAGGGCTGAGTGTGTGTCTTGTGTCAGTAAGCTGTTGTCAGTGGACAGGGCTGAGTGT
This sequence comes from Babylonia areolata, assembly GCF_041734735.1. Lineage (NCBI taxonomy): Eukaryota > Metazoa > Mollusca > Gastropoda > Neogastropoda > Buccinidae > Babylonia > Babylonia areolata. The sequence continues at coordinate 22,236,083 of NC_134887.1, forward strand.
GTGTCTTGTGTCAGTAAGCTGTTGTCAGTGGACAGGGCTGAGTGTGTGTCTTGTGTCAGTAAGCTGTTGTCAGTGGACAGGGCTGAGTGTGTGTCTTGTGTCAGTAAGCTGTTGTCAGTGGACAGGGCTGAGTGTGTGTCTTGTGTCAGTAAGCTGTTGTCAGTGGACAGGGCTGAGTGTGTGTCTTGTGTCAGTAAGCTGTTGTCAGTGGACAGGGCTGAGTGTGTGTCTTGTGTCAGTAAGCTGTTGTCAGTGGACAGGGCTGAGTGTGTGTCTTGTGTCAGTAAGCTGTTGTCAGTGGACAGGGCTGAGTGTGTGTCTTGTGTCAGTAAGCTGTTGTCAGTGGACAGGGCTGAGTGTGTGTCTTGTGTCAGTAAGCTGTTGTCAGTGGACAGGGCTGAGTGTGTGTCTTGTGTCAGTAAGATGTTGTCAGTGGACAGGGCTGAGTGTGTGTCTTGTGTCAGTAAGCTGTTGTCAGTGGACAGGGCTGAGTGTGTGTCTTGTGTCAGTAAGCTGTTGTCAGTGGACAGGGCTGAGTGTGTGTCTTGTGTCAGTAAGATGTTGTCAGTGGACAGGGCTGAGTGTGTGTCTTGTGTCAGTAAGCTGTTGTCAGTGGACAGGGCTGAGTGTGTGTCTTGTGTCAGTAAGATGTTGTCAGTGGACAGGGCTGAGTGTGTGTCTTGTGTCAGTAAGCTGTTGTCAGTGGACAGGGCTGACTGTGTGTCTTGTGTCAGTAAGCTGTTGTCAGTGGACAGGGCTGAGTGTGTGTCTTGTGTCAGTAAGATGTTGTCAGTGGACAGGGCTGAGTGTGTGTCTTGTGTCAGTAAGCTGTTGTCAGTGGACAGGGCTGAGTGTGTGTCTTGTGTCAGTAAGCTGTTGTCAGTGGACAGGGCTGAGTGTGTGTCTTGTGTCAGTAAGCTGTTGTCAGTGGACAGGGCTGAGTGTGTGTCTTGTGTCAGTAAGATGTTGTCAGTGGACAGGGCTGAGTGTGTGTCTTGTGTCAGTAAGCTGTTGTCAGTGGACAGGGCTGAGTGTGTGTCTTGTGTCAGTAAGCTGTTGTCAGTGGACAGGGCTGAGTGTGTGTCTTGTGTCAGTAAGCTGTTGTCAGTGGACAGGGCTGAGTGTGTGTCTTGTGTCAGTAAGATGTTGTCAGTGGACAGGGCTGACTGTGTGTCTTGTGTCAGTAAGATGTTGTCAGTGGACAGGGCTGAGTGTGTGCCTTGTGTCAGTAAGCTGTTGTCAGTGGACAGGGCTGAGTGTGTGTCTTGTGTCAGTAAGCTGTTGTCAGTGGACAGGGCTGAGTGTGTGTCTTGTGTCAGTAAGATGTTGTCAGTGGACAGGGCTGAGTGTGTGTCTTGTGTCAGTAAGATGTTGTCAGTGGACAGGGCTGAGTGTGTGTCTTGTGTCAGTAAGATGTTGTCAGTGGACAGGGCTGAGTGTGTGTCTTGTGTCAGTAAGCTGTTGTCAGGGGACAGGGTACGTTACGAAGCAGAGGTCACCAGTGTGTAGTGAAGTGAATGCCACCACTGAGATATGTGACAAGGTTTTGAAGAGTAATGATCACCACGGATGTAGTAAAGTTGGTGTTGAGAAATTTGCACTCATTTGCGTAGATAAACGTACTACATGTGTGCATTGTTTCAGTTGTACACCATGTTAGCTAGTACACGTCTTCACATGTGTACGCGTGTGTGTGTATATGTAATGGCGAATTTGTGGTGAGGAGAGAAGAAAGTCTGTTTAATGTCCCCTAACACATACAACAGGATGTAGGTAA
>NC_134887.1:22242859-22255359 GCF_041734735.1 Babylonia areolata
CTATTGCGAACATTCTCCAAGGCTATTTACACCTAGCTCCTATCATATGAGACCAAATTACTAATGTAATGAGATGTGAAAATCGTGGTACGTGCCACTTTGTTGTTCAACAGTTTATCATAGTGTGCACTACAAATAATGTTACATGCACATGATTTGGTGGTTTCAAAGATTTGTTTTAGCAACAGAAAATAAGAATCATAACTAATAGCAAATTTATTCAACGTAGATTTAGAAAAAGAATAGCAAACTTATTCCACGTAGATTTAGAAAAAGAACAGCAAACTTATTCAACGTAGATTTAGAAAAAGAATGGCAAACTTATTCAACGTAGATTTAGAAAAAGAATGGCAAACTTATTCAACGTAGATTTAGAAAAAGAAAAAAAAACCCAACAAACTATCACCACATGTAGAAAATATATATATACATATTCATACACACACAAACACACACACATGTGTTTTAGCCAGTATATGTATGTGTGTATGTATATGTGTATGCGTATATGTGTGTGTGTGTGCGCGCGCGCGCGCGCGCGCGCGCGTGTGTGTGTGTGTGTGTGTGTGTGACAGGCGATGAATTCGTGCATTGTTTATAAATGTGGAATATATGTTCGTTCAGTTGCGCGTAATCATGAAGTGGTGTCGTCATCATTTTGTTTTGTGTTTCCAGGAGATGATGCCAAACCCAGGAGGGGCCATCTCTCTGACCTTCCAGAATGAATTTGCCAGTATTGTTCTCACCACTGATGGCAAGTTGTCTGAGCTCAGGATCAAGGCATGCTACGAACCTACAGGTAACATACACTCGCCTTTTGCCCCTTTCTAACTGAATGATAAAAAGTAAGAACAAAATCTATTAGGTTGAGGATGCGCTTCCAAGATTTTGATGTGTAAAACTGCGACGGATTTCAGTCTGCTGCACATGGCCCTTTGCTCATGTCTGCTGTTTGCGGCAAGAGAAAATAATCGTATCGTCGGATCCGCTGTCTTTTAAAAAAAATCATTTATTGATGTTGGAAGTAAAGGCCTCACTTCTGGGTAATTTTCTTCTAGGGAATGTGTTGCGAGTGAAAAAGTACCAGATGTACTGCTAGCGGTGAGTTCACTCGTTTTCCCCCGAGATAATGCTCATTCGGTCCTGGATGGCAGTTGCATCCCCGATTCGTGTTAAGATGGACTCATGAGCGGTTCGTAAGCATTAAACAATAGTTTCGTGATTTTTGGTTGTCTGTGGATATTACTCAGCGCTAAGAATGAAATCCTCACGTTGTATTTCCCAATTTGAAACATTTATTCAATAAACGATTATTGAAAATGTTAATTAATATTTCTTTCGTTCCTTCTTTGTTGTTGTATTGCCAACTTAAGATCAGTTGGTCTGCGTTCACAAATTTTGGCATGCATCGTTTTCTACGACGACGAAAGTTTTGGGAGAGTTCCGAGTTCCCATCCACCGACCATTACCTGGCGGCTGAGGAAACCGAAAGCAAAAAGACAGAGAAACAAAAGCCACTCCACTCCTCGGGCGAAAAAAGAAGGGCACGCTACTTGGGCACAGAATGCACTGCATAGATGGTACAGAGCCAACACGTCTGTATAGTTCTGTTTTCTTTGTGTAGAGAGCAGCTGCATTTCTGGATCCACAACACGTCTGTGTATTACTGTTCTCTTTGTGTAGAGAGCAGCTGTATTACTGTATCCACAACACGTCTGTATATATCTGTTCTCTTTGTGTGGAGAGCAGCTGTATTACTGGATCCACAACACGTCTGTATATTTCTGTTCTCTTTGTGTGGAGAGCAGCTGTATTACTGGGTCCACAACACGTCTGTATATTTCTGTTCTCTTTGTGTGGAGAGCAGCTGTATTACTGGGTCCACAACACGTCTGTATATTTCTGTTCTCTTTGTGTGGAGAGCAGCTGTATTACTGGGTCCACGCCCAAAGACATGAAGGAAAAATAACCTTTGTATGTTCCAGACTTCCTGCCTTTCGTTCATTATAGCCCATATCTCCTGGGCCTGTGCATTGTTATTGACACCGCTCTTTTATTGGAATTTACAGCATAAAAGTGACAACTTCCATTGTTTCTGAATAATGTTACAGAAGAGATGACTACAGTGCCAGTTACTCCGACAGAAACTACATTCGGAACACAGCCAACAACAGTGACAGAGATCACCACAGGTAGCATTTGTTTACATTTACTGAATGTTGATTCGGCTTGTGAGCTCCCAACACACACACACACACACACACACACACACACACACACACACACACACTCACTCACTCACTCACAGGCACAACACACAAAGACACAAAAACAGACACAGGGGCACGACACACACACACTGACACACACAAGCACAACACACAGACACACAGAGACGCAGACACTGACACAGACACACAGAGATACAGACACAGACACAGGCAGACACAGACAGACAGACACAGACAGACAGACAGACACACACACACACACACACACAAACACACACGCACGCACGCACGCACACACACACACACGTACACACACACACACACACACACACACACACACACATACATACACAGAAGCACAACACGCACACCACACAGAAACCGACAGACAAACAGACTGATACGAACACGCGCACACACACACACACACACACACACACACACACACATCAAGCATAAGAATTGGCATTTGAGAATGGTGTCGTTCTGGTGATGTCACTGTAGTATTAGATAGACCCCCTTCCCTCATTTTCTGGGGATTGTTTTCCTTGTTGGCAGTATCACCTGCAAACACACATGTACAACACAAGCAACTCATTTTTCATATCTAATGTATCCAAACAGCTGCAGACATTCCATCGTTAATCGAGAAAGAATACTAAATACAGACAGGTAAAGATGAATCAAACTATTTACAGTTGTCTGTTGTTTTTAATATTTTGTCTCGATTAACGATGGAATGTCTGCAGCTGTTTGGATATATTTGATATGAAAAATGAGTTACTTTGGGGATCTGGGTTTTCCTTTTATAGTTTGTCAACAAAGTCACTGTGTTAAAGAAATATTGCCTATTTATTTTTATTTTTGTCCAGGCATGTACTTTTCATAACCCTGGTTCGTGTGACCGTGTGTGTTTGATTGGGTTGTGAAGAACAAGTACCTTTCAGATGAGAACATAACGTGAACTGCAATTGTCAAAGTTGCTGCTCAGAAACTAATTGTACACATTTTCTGGGCCGTTGTTGCTGTGGTTTAGATGGGAATGCCTCTCTTTGGCTGACAGCCGGGAGCAAGCAGCGAGCCTGACCAGCACTTCACAGTGTGAAACAGTTGCAGTTACTGTGATGCGGACCTCAATTTTGGAATGAATGGAGTGGCTGAAATAAATACTCTTTTTATAGGAATTTTTATCGCGGCCCAGCCAGTCCCCAAGCGCTAATCTGGTTTTAGAATTTAGAAGTTAAACCAGGACTGATTTGCCTTCCTTTTGGAAAACGAAGACATCAGGGTCCATATACACACTGACAGTTTCAGTCTCCACCCTCTCAAGAGGCCACGCCGCAACAAAAGGCAACAGAAACAAACGTCCCTGATTTTTCAGTGTTGTGTTATCGCCCGTTAGGTACTATACAGGCGGCTGACCACTACAGTGAAGTGGTGCCAGGCAGAGTAGGAAATTCATAAGGCCCGTTTTCCCGTGCTTGTGTTCGGAACGTTTCTGCTCCTTGAAAATTAATTTTTCACAGAAGTGGCTCATGACTAATGTGTGTGTCTTTGTAGGCGGGGAGTGTGAGGAGCCGATTGCCAGTGTCGTGTCGGTAACCCCCGAGAATGGACAGGAAAACATGGTGTCTGTGTACCTCACCACCAACGAGGACAGACTGCTGCTGGATATTGAGATGCGAAAGCCCTATGTGGCGGGCGCCATTACCAAAGTTGTTCTGGAATTCAGCAATGCGGTTAAGGCCACCCTGCAGCAAAATGGAGCTCAGCTTGCCGTACGTTTTCTGGTCTCTTGTTAATAATATGCTTTCCTCTCTCTGTGTTTCTCGGTCTCTTTCTCTGTCTCGGTCTCTGTCTGCCTGCCTATCTGTCGGTCTGTCTGCCTGTCTGTGTGTCTGTCTTTCTCTCCTTGTTTAAAGCCACAGCACCACAGCACACCACACCACACCACACTAAACCACACCACACCACCACACCATACACCACACCACACCACATTTCACCCACGCCAACATCATTTATATTGCAATCTCGAACAGGGATTCTGTGATTGATACGAGATGCATGTTTTAGGGTCTCTGTAAGGAGTACATAGAGTAGGGTTGTTCAGACCGAAAAGGTCCCGCCCCTTCCTTCCATCTCATGCACACTGGTAGCTGTCCACAAAGGTTCCCCGCTAAATGTGTATTTGTCTTCGTTTTTTTCAGAGGGGGGGGGGCTCCTCTTATTTTCGTATTTTTCCCACTGCCTTTTTTTCTTCTTCTTTCCTTTCTTTGATGGGACTTGCAACTTCCTAATTTTCCCACTTTCTTTTTTTTCATTTTCTCTGTCTCTGTCTGTCTTCCTTTCTTCTCCGTAATTACATTTCCATCTACGCACAATTCTTTGTCCGCTTCTGTAGTCATGGACATAACTTTGTGTGCACGATTTTGGTGTTGAACGAACGTTTGTGCTTTTTTCTCTTTTTTACCATTGCCTTAGTGTCTTTATTTCTCTGTTTGCCTGTTTGTCTCCAGCTCTGTCTCTTTCTCTCTTGTCTTTCACTCCCAAGTCACCACTTTTTATGGACAAAGTGTATATTAAAGAAGGAAGGGAAAAACATAAGAAGGTAGTAGTTTGATGTACAGAGAAGCGTGCAGATAAATAAGCAAATGTCATCAATATGCACCAAAAATGATCGAGCAAATAGACATATATCTAAGTTTCTGGCTTGGCAATTCTAAGATTAATTTCTTTTTCAAAGATAAATTGTAATGGGATAATTGTAGATTTAACATGCAAATGTTGCTAACTGACATTACATGATTAAAATATGTATATCTACCCTGAATGCAGTTGCTGCTTTTATACTAAACAGTATGTTAGTAACAGATAATAGTAAATCAACTTTCGTTTCAATAGATATTATGTGTTCTACGAGTTTTCAAAATATGTTTACAACTAGACAGCCGAAGAAAAAGTGTTAAATAAAAATCACTATATCACGATAATATGAACATTTATTTCCCTTTACTTTCATTGTATTTAATATAGATATAATATTTTAAGGCTAAATGTTGTGTAATATTTCCAATATAGGACACTCATCCTTGTTTCTTTGGAAGCGTTTGGCTTTTGCCTACACGACATCGCTCGTTAGAACAGGAACAAGTCTCCTGCCTGAACCAGCAGATGAATCAGGACAGTCGGTAACAAGGCTGTCATACTTCTTGAAGATGTCTCAATGCTTCAGACAGCAAGGCTGTCATACTTCTTGAAGATGTCTCAATGCTTCAGACAGCAAGGCTGTCATACTTCTTGAAGATGTCTCAATGCTTCAGAAAGCAAAGCTGTCATACTTCTTAAAGATGTCTCAATGCTTCAGACAGCAAGGCTGTCATGCTTCTTGCAGATGTCTCAATGCTTATGACAGCCCTACTTCTTGAAAATGTCTCAATGCTTCAGAGAGCAGGGCTGTCATGCTTCTTGCAGATGTCTTAGTGCTTCAGACATCAAGGCTGTCATGCTTCTTGTAGATGTCTCAGTGCTTCAGACAGCAAGGCTGTCATACTTCTTGAAGATGTCTCAATGCTTCAGACAGCAAGGCTGTCATGCTTCTTGCAGATGTCTCAGTGCTTCAGACAGCAAGGCTGTCATGCTTCTTGCAGATGTCTCAGTGCTTCAGACAGCAAGGCTGTCAATCTTCTTGAAGATGTCTCAGTGCTTCAGACAGCAAGGCTGTCATGCTTCTTGCAGATATCTCAATGCTTAGACATCAAGGCTGTCATGCTTCTTGAAGATGTCTGTGCTTCAGACATCAAGGCTGTCATGCTTCTTGAAGATGTCTGTGCTTCAGACATCAAGGCTGTCATGCTTCTTGTAGATGTCTCAATGCTTCAGACAGCAAGGCTGTCATGCTTCTTGCAGATGTCTGTGCTTCAGACATCAAGGCTGTCATGCTTCTTGCAGATGTCTGTGCTTCAGACATCAAGGCTGTCATGCTTCTTGCAGATGTCTGTGCTTCAGACATCAAGGCTGTCATGCTTCTTGCAGATGTCTGTGCTTCAGACATCAAGGCTGTCATGCTTCTTGCAGATGTCTGTGCTTCAGACATCAAGGCTGTCATGCTTCTTGCAGATGTATGTGCTTCAGACATCAAGGCTGTCATGCTTCTTGCAGATGTCTGTGCTTCAGACATCAAGGCTGTCATGCTTCTTGAAGATGTCTGTTCTTCAGACAGTAATGCTTCTTGAAGATGTCTCAGTGCTTCAGACAGCAAGGCTGTCATGTTTCTTGCAGATATCTCAATGCTTCAGACAGCAAGGCTGTCATGCTTCTTGAAGATGTCTCAGTGCTTCAGACAGTAAGGTTGTTATGCTTCTTGAAGATGTCTCAGTGCTTCACACAACAAGCAGTTATGCTGCTTGAAGATGTCTCAGTTGATCAGGCAGCACACTGACATGATTAGGGTCTCCCGCTTCTTGGAACCGTGCGTTATCAGTTCATGCTGTTCTACTGTCCATATCTTGTTGGCCCCTTCTTTCTTTTAGCTCTCATAGGCATCAGTAAAACTCCCCTTCTCCGGCCCTTTCCAGTCGCATTGTTTGTTTCTTTCCCTTTCTCCTATTTTCCCAGCTTTTGTGGTCTGGCACTGGGACATTAAGCATATAAGGGTTTTTACGCACTGTTAGCTATTCCACTCATTAGTAGAGCTGGGCTGTTAAGTGGCTGAGGAGCTCCGTTCGATCTCACCATCCTGTTTGTCAGTCGTGTGATATGTCGGTGAGAGGGAAACGTTTTTATTCCGACTCACTTTTTTTCTGGAACTTTTTGTCCACTTGCATCGAAGGTTCTTTTCTTTCTGAAGGGACTTAATACAGTCAATTAGGTGCGCTTATGTCATGATAATTAATTACGGCAAGGGTTTTTAAGTTGCACAAAACAGTAAAATAGACCCCCCCCCCAAAAAAAAAAAAAAAAAAAAAAAGAAAGAAAGAAAACTAAGAACGAAGTTGACCACACACGCTATCAGTAACACTTCTCTCCCTGTTTTTCTGTAGAAAGGAACTCAACTCAGCTGACCTGTCAGCTTAGGGAAACGTCCATTGTCAGCACTCGTGTGGGTGTTCTAGCTTGAGATTTTCCACCTGTATTTTGTATTGGTTTTAGCCCATAAGCGCCGATACACTCAGTGTGCTAAAGACACTCGTGGCCGGGCTAGTATTCAGTAAAAAAAAAAAGAGAAGTGTTTTGATACAGAAAAATACTTTCTTTTTTTCAAATATTTTGTTTACAGGAGACTGACCTGGAAGATTCTTCTAATGTTCTTACGATTTCGTCTCCGGCACCGTTCGACCTGCCTTTAACCGTCATTTTGGACAGGAGAAATGAAAATGAAATCATCAGCGCTAAGGTCACTCAGATCTTGGGCTGCTATGAAGGTGGGTGGGCTGAAACTGACTTCGACACTGTATAAAGCTACTGAAACCAGGTGCTGCAGTGCCATCTTGCTGTGTCTGTCTGTTCCTCTCTCTGTCTGTCTGTCTGCTTGTCTGTGAGTGTTTGTGTGTGTGTGTGTGTGTGTGTGTGTGTGTGTGTGTGTGTGTGAGGGGCATAATGCCACCGATTTTTTGCTCAGTATTTCATTCCACAAAACTGAGTGATGTAACGTGTGTGTCGGTGTCTGTGTTTATATTGAGTGTCCCCCAAAAAGTAAACCGCTTTTTGACAAGTATTTTCTCAGTGATAGAGAAACCGAATTCATTGAACATTATGACACAGTAACCCCAGGGTATCATCAACAACTCTGCAAAATATCTAAAAGTTCGGATTCAAATCATGGTAGTATTGTCAAATTCAAAACAGCATGTCAAAAAATCCATTTTCAGAGCAGTGAGTGTGACCTTCATCATGTTCATGCCAGCTGCCAGGTGTTGGCATCTGTTAATCAGTGTCAGTCTAAAAATAGCCTGTCTGGGTGTCAAGTCTATTGATTTTTTTAATTGTCGTCTGTATCCAAAATCAGTTCTGTCCAAAGTTTTAGATTGGAAGGATCAACTATGCCTTTGAGTGAAAGTGATAAGGTTACCATTGAAAACTGTTTCAAGGAGAAAGGCTGGGGTGGAAGAAGGATCGTAAAGGAATTTCCAGGCAAGGGGTGGAGTCATGTCACTGTAAATGGACTTATCGCTAAAATACGCACTACAGGGTCAGTAGCACGTAAAATTAGCAGTGGGAGACCCAAGACTGCATATTCGGAGAAGAACAAGTACCGTGTTGAGGAAGTGATTCAGTCCCTGGAGGAGAACCCAAACTTGCAGCGATTTACAAGTGAGGAAGTCTTCTGTGCAAAGAATGGCGAAAGTACTGGAGCTGAAGCCCTTCAAGAGGATACGGCATCAAGGAGGGACGAAAATGTTAGAGGGAAAAGAAAAACTCGCTGCCGTAACTTGAATGACCGCTACTCAGCCACTGATGTGAAAAGGATCATTTTCACAAAGGAGAAAGCATTTACGTTAGAGATAGCTAAAAATCGCCAAAACAATCGCGTTTATGGGAAACGGAAGCGAGAAATTCAGCCATCTCGCCTCTATCACGAGACTTCTAGATTTTCAAAAAAGATAATGGTTTCAGCTGGAGTACCCTGGAAAGAAAAAACAAACATTCATTTATTGACGCTGATAGAGCCAAAGTTAATAGTGAAAGCTACATTCAGTTATTGGATGACAATCTTCTCCCGGATTGTCGACGTCTTTATCCAAGAAACAATTACGTGTTTCAGCAAGATGGGGCTCCTTCACACACAAGTAGGGTAACCCAGGCCCATCTGGAGGAGGCTGCACCAGAATTCATCAAGAAGGATGAATGGCCTCCACAAAGTCCTGACTGCAACCCAATGGATTATGCCACATGGGACTCTCTGAAGGAGAAAGTTTACCGGGGAGTGAGAGATAAATTGACCGAGCAGGCGTTAAAGGACAGGATACTTATGTTATGGGAGGAGATATCGGTGGAAGAAATACGTAAAAGCATTTCTGCTTGGAAGAAACGGCTTCGTTTAATCGTGGAGGAAGATGGAGGCCACATTGAGCATAAACTGAAATAAGTGAGTTTTCCTCTGATATTGGATTTTTTTGATATGCTGTTTTGAATTTGACAATACTCGCATAATTTGTGTCCGAACTTTTAGATATTTTGTAACTAAGGTTACTGTGTGAAAATTTTCAATGAATTCGGTTTCCCTATCACTGAGAAAATATTTGTCAAAAAGTGGTTCACTGTTTTTGGGACACCCGATGTATGTATGTATGTGTATGTCCGCGCGCTCGACCAGTATAACAGAACCCGCAGATGTCATCCAAGAACTATAATATCTGTGTGTGTTTGTGCGTGCCTGCGTGCATATGGTATGTGTGTGTGTGTGTGTGTGTGTGTGTGTGTGTGTGTGTGTGTGTGTGTGTGTGTGTGTGTGTGTGTGTGTAGAAACCACAATTGCGACTACAACGCCAGGACCAGTGACACAAGGTAAGTGATCTATGTTGGCGTATTCCATCGGTCAGCAGTAACCTCTCTCTGTGTCTCTCTCTGTCTCCCTGTCTCTGTCTCTGTCTCTCTCTCTCTGTTAATACTTTATGTCATGAAGCCCAAGAAAACGAGGTGCACTTTGTTCTTTGCTGCCCAGCACTAAAACATATACGTCAAATGTTCAAGTTGAATTTGTTAATGTCGTCAAGCAGTAGGTAAATATCCCTTAACTTAAAAAGTTATCATTCCAATAATGAAATTCTGGATCCACATAACACAGGGATGAGCAAATTAGTATATTAAACTTGTGTATGACGATATGCTTACAGAGAAAACAAAACAACGAACATGAATCACATTTGTTAGAATTATATTACAGAATCCTGGTTTCCGACACGCTTTGAATAATCAGTCCACATTCAATATTCACAGACCTTGCCACGTTATAATGAATAAACTGGAATATTGGAATGGAAGCAAATATGGGTGGGGGTGGGGGAGGTGGAGTTACTGTTTGTATATATTTAAAAAAGAGTGTTTTATACCGTATATGTTTTTATAAAATGTAGGTGTTTTCATTCCTACATGTCGTTTGCTTGTGTTTACATATGAATTTTAATGTATGCTTCAAACAGCAACTTCCCAATGAGACGGATTCATAAAATAGCACTACGCGCTGTTTGAACACATTTCACTGTATGAATACTAGAGTGTTGCTGTGGTGCTTTGTTCTGGCACCGACATTCATATTACGTGTTCATTATGGTGCTTTCAGAGACAACGATTAGACTGACCACGACAGAGATCCCGGAATCCACAAGTAAGTTGTATGTTATTGCCATGAAGGGTTTGGTCTGCGAATGTACTTTTGAAAGTCAAAACCGTGAACTTGTTTCAAGGATTTCAAGTTAAAATTGATACAAGTGGAAACGATAGCAACGATTATAATATAAAGAATATGTGGTCTGACCGACTGACTGCTGCCATAAAGAGAACGAAAACAAAACAAAAACAAACAACAAACAGCAGCAGCAACAACAAAAACAACTTCACAGTGCATTGCATGTTTTTGATGCCTTGATGCTTTAAACCTTTAAGCAAAACCAGGAAACGAAAAACAAACAATAAAAGAAGAAGAAAGAAGGAAAGAAAGAGGCGGGGGAGGGGGAATCTAGATTACCTTGTGATGATATTGTGTAAGATTGTGCCAAACAATGTTTCATTCAGTGAACTAGAGACTGAATAAATACAAAAATTGGCAAAAAACATTTATAATGATAAAATATTTGTTTTGTTGCTTTCAGAATTGTACCATACACATAACCCTTGCAGCGAAAATCATATTGTTTTTCTTCTTCTCTTCCGCGTTCCCTGGCCACGCCAGTTTTCAGTCCGGTCAGGATAGCGAAGTCCGCGGTCCGTCGCAGGGACCCCGCCAGTTCCCACAGTTTCTCCTGGAGCTCCACTGAGCTGGGCCATGCCTGGCGTCTCAGAGCATCGAAGGTGGGGCAGGACTGCAGGATATGGGAGGGGGTCTGTGGGCCTGTGCCACAAGGGCACTGGTCAGTTTGTGATATCTTCAGACATTGGAGGTGGGAGAGGAGCTGACAGTGTCCCGTTCGCAGTCGGAAGGTTGTGACCTGTGGCGCTCTGTCCAGCTCATGGTTGCCGTCTTTTTCGTCTTTCGGCCCGATGTCCAGACGTTGGTGCCACGCTTTTCTGAAGCTGTCTCTCAATATCGGTGGACTAGCTGCTCTAATTTGCTGCCTGCCTTGGATAGGCGGTCCGCCTGTTTGAGGAGATTAAGTTCTTGCCTGATGTCACTTAAGATCTGGTCTCCTCCTGGCGCCTGGAGACTCTGCAGGGTAGACTTGCAGTCAGTCAGGAACACTGTGTTGGTGGGTAGTGTGTCTTTCTGGCTGAAAGTCTGGGCTGCGAATAGCGGGGCACAGGCCTCAGCACGGAAGTTGGTGGACAGGGTGCCTATAGCCACTGACTTGCCGATGGTTTTGCTGTCAGGGAATCTGATATACACCCCACTTCCTCTGTTCTTCACCACCTCGTTAGCAGACCCATCTGTGTATGCTCTGCATCGGGAGGGTATTTGGTGCTTAGTGCTTCCAGAGTCAGCGACTTTAGTTCAGCTGCTATATGGTACTCCTTACTCTAGACACCTGGGATGTTGAGCATGATGGCTGGGGTGTCTGCCTGCCAGTCCTCATAGTCTTGGAGGGATTCATTTGGCTGGTTCGTTGCCGACAGAGGATGGTGGTGTTTCCTCTCAAGGGCCTTGATGAGGTGGTTTGGGCTCTGTCGCTTCAGTCGGTTCTTTGTGGGGGCTCTCAGTTTGGGGAGAATGGGGTGTGAAGGGAGTCTCTTCATTTTTTTCATTTTGCCTCAGGAGTTTTTCTTGTCTCCTTTCTTCTAGTGAAAGGAGGCCGGCTGTTTTCTCCATTGCTGACACTGGAGTGGTTTTCATGCCGCCTGTGATGAGTCTGAGGCTAGCATTCTGTGTCTTGGTCAGGCTGTCGAGGTTGGTCTTAGCAGCAGTTGACCAGGCATTGGCGGCATATTCCAATGGGGGTCTGACTGTTGCGGTATTCACTGTTTTTAGTATTTTTGTGTTGGCCCCTCATTTTGTTTCTGCCAGCTTCTTCATCAGGGCCATTTCCTGAGGCTTCTGCTGTGTATGGAGCTGATTTGAGGGGTCCAGGTGAGCTTTCTGTCCAGCTTCACTCCTAGGTAGGTTGGGGTGCCTTGCTG
>NC_134887.1:22260359-22290359 GCF_041734735.1 Babylonia areolata
ATCATCAAACATGATAAATCATCGCTAAGAAATTAAAGAAAGCAAAGAATACGAAACGTGTACCTCACCTTTCGCCACCTCACCCTCTCCCCTTCCTACCCTTTCACACGTAAACACACACACAGCACACAATAACACACACACACACACACACACACACACACACACACACACACACACACACACACACACACACACACACTCACGCATGCACGCACGCACCCACGCACAAGTTGTCTCCGGATAAGGCGACCCTGTATACCTGTACAAGGATTAACTCAACCACGTTTGCGGAAAGGAAAAGTCATATACGATATCTGGCAAAAAGTTGACAAGGTATGGAAAGTCATCATCATGGAACAATTAGTCTACGATTTTGTTTTCTTTCTTTTTCTTTCTTTTTTATTTAACAATATTCAACGAAAGAACATCATGATCTGTGGTACATGTGTGTTAAAGTGCTTCTACGCTTCTGTCATAATGATATTCCGGCGTCAACCAGGCCCGAGAGATACAGACATTTGCAGCGTTGGTCAGGAAATTAAAGCAACACACCCAAAGACGCATCCGTGATGTGGACGATACTTACCTGTGTGGTCCCAGTCTTCCCATTTAAGCCCACAAACATCATCAACAAAGCTTCAGTTGTCCTCTAACCAGTTTACATCAGCAGAACGTTCTATACAGTTGTCAGTTTTCAGTCCTTAATTGCATGTCTATAATTAGTTGTCTCACATGATATCAGTTATGGCTTGGAGAATCCTGATAATGTTAAAAACAAACAAATGAAAACTCCCGTTGTGAAAGTGTGTTCAACAAAAATAGCAGATAGTTAAGGTCCAATGACAAAATTTTATTCTCGTCTTCCTTTTCGAGTTATTGAAAAGATCGTGGAGTATGTTCATGTGCACTGTCAAAATGCACCGTCTTTCTGTTCCTTCAAATCTGTTTCTTGTATTTTGCATACACATAGCAAATCAGTTGCACACACACACACACACACACACACATACATATATATATATATATATATATATGTGTGTGTGTGTGTGTGTGTGTGTGTGTGTCCGCTTATAACCAAGAACATAGACAGGAGGTGTGAAATAAAAAAAAGTAAGTGCACACTCATACATATAAGATCACATAGATTTTATATAGTTACAAAATAGATATGTGTCAGCTGTTGAAAAATACAGTTGTATTCACTAGACTACACTTCGTGCGCCCAGACTTTTTTTTATTTTTTTTTTAGGACAAACGGCGCGTTTATTTTTGTTCAGTACTACAGTCAACTAGAATACACTCTCTAGAAGTGTACATTGATGATGAAGATGGTGATGACAATAGTAATAATAATAATAATGATAATACTAATACTAATACTAATAATGATAATGATGATAATAATGATAATGGTAAGTTTAGTTTCTATTGTACCTTTCATTGAAATACAACAAAAAGAAACATGATACATAAATATCATAATTACACACACACACACACACACACACACACACACACACTGGTGCTTCAAAACAAAAAGTGACTTGTTGGAGTTTGTCAAGCACGTGCATGCCGCAGGATCACACGTGTTAGTGATGCCCTCAAGACACAACAAACCAATGAACTCCAGGCTGAACAAACCAAGCGCAAAGTTCACTCCGTGCAGCAGCTGACAAACATGTGCACAGGGGAACTTATTCGGGAAAATCCCTTTCTTAAATAAGAACGAAGGCGTTGTGAGAATTCCAGTCATTCGTTGCCTGACCTACACGCCCGCCCCATTAATACCGACTTTGTTGCGGCTAAAGTCTTGACGTTCAAAGTCCGGAGGTTTTGCTTTACACCTGACGTACGCAAGTCAGTCCCCATGAATACAGCCCCTGATTCCCACCTGCTTATCGAATCATGTGCAAATTTGGAAAGTCATAAACGTGTTTTTACAGAAAGACAAAATATTATGTCAACTGCTTTTTTTTTTGTTGCTTTTTTTCTTCTTCTTTTTTCAAATCAACAAACATTTTCTAGCTATATTCTTTTTTGTACAGATTAACGTATCTTACAGCCAACAAATATATATATATATATATGTGTGTGTGTGTGTGTGTGTGTGTGTGTGTGTGTGTGTCTGGACTTTTCAAGAAACCTGTTTGAATCTCATGAATAATTTGCAGTGAAATACATGTTAAGTGGTTGGTGATATGAGCTAGATCTGACACGTATGCAGTATTGAGAACAGAGATATGACTCCAGTTTTGAGTTGAAATTGCTTTCAGCTGAGTATATGAAAGGTATAAAAAACCCTTTTCAAACACATATTCACATCACTTCGTTAGTATTGTTGATTCATTAGTTGCTTTAATATTGCTTGTCAGAGACACAATACTCAAACATTGTATTCATGATTACACCATATGTTCTCTCAGTGTATCAGTAATATAATTCACGTTTTTTCCTATTTTCTTTTTTTTTTCTCAATGACAGCATATACTCAGAAAACAACAGAAGGTCCACTCACATCAGAGACCACCACAGTACCTCCAGGAAGCAGCACAGAGGGTCCACCAGGAACAACAGGTAACCTTCACTTACAGTTGACTGTTGGAGTGCAGAGACTGAATCTATTTGTCATGTATATTAGTATGCATGTATGCTAGGCACTAAAGTGTGCTTGATTTTGGGGTTGGAGCTAAGGGCCAAATAATTCATCAATCATACTTCTTAATTGGCTAGAATCCACATTTCCTGGACGTCATTGCCTGAAGCTATCCACTTGACAAAGTATCCATTGATCTAAGAAGCAAGAAACATGGACATGAAAAAGTGGAATGAAACACCTACACCTAAGTGAAATGTGATCAGTATTGTTTCAGCTACATACAGGAAATAAAATTAGTTTTGTCTTTTTAATATTCAGAGCATCAATAATGACTACTCATTTGTGATGTGATCTTTCTTTGTACTTTGTGAGCAGGGCCCAGTGAAACACCATGTGCTGTTGAAATGAAGCCAGAAGTACCAGAGGGAAGTACAAAGATACCAGGAGAGGAAGAAGGCACGTTTTTACAGACGATAAGCTACACTGACCCAGTGTTCCTGGAGAATATTCCTGGTCCAGAGGATGAACCCAAAGGAGAAGTCTACATCTCATCACAACCTGTTGTAAGTGTGTGTGTGTGTGTGTGTGTGTGTGTGTGTGTGTGTGTGTGTGTGTTACGTGTATATGGTATGTTTGTGTTGTGTGTGTATGTGTTTGTGTATTTGTGTGTGAGGGTTTGTGTGTGTAGTGGATGTTAGTGCATGTTCTCGCAATCTCACTTTTCAAATGGTGCATTGATGTCGCCATGTACGATATAATATTTGTTTGAGTGGCTATGTGCAGGTGGGAGGAGTGGGGTGTGGTGGGAAGGGATGTGCTCATGCTATTGTTTTTGTGTTTAAAAGCAAACATACAAATTTGAGCACATGATTGTATGAAAGAACAGGTCTAAGCAGTGTTTACTTTTCTTTCTCCTTCAGGACGGCAAAGTTACTGTCAGCAAAGATGAAAGTGTCATCATCCCTGTGATTTCAGAAGCAGGTAAGAAGTCCAAGCAGAAAAAACACAGTCTGTTTTGGGATCTGTCTGTCATGTGACCAGAGTTGAGGGGCATGTTGCTACTTATGAAGGTTTTTTTTGGTTTTGTTTCTGTTTAACCCACCAGTTTTCCGATGTTCACCCATCCTGTCTTTCCTTTTCATGTCAGGGATCTGCTTTCGCTGCAGGCTAGGAAAAGTAACTCATACATAAGGAACTTTCTCTTGGACATGTTTATACAAGAAACTCATGGCATTCCACGTCAACTGCCACAAGGTCGTGATTCTGTACATGGAAACAGAACCAGCTACTAACATTGATGACGAATTGTGAAGAAGATATCAAGTGGTTGGACGGGTCTATATAATCTGTAAATATTTTGAGCAAAATCTGAATGTGTACTTTCAGTTCTCTGCCTGTCTCTTTTTTCAAACATATATTTCTGTTTGCTGTCTTTCAGGAATGACCACTTCAAGTACCATTACCACACCGGGTGAGACTAAAACAACAGGTAAAACAGCAGTTTGTGTCCGATGGTTGTACATTACATGGCTATATATGTTTAATGTTCTCAATGTGTGTGTGTGTGTGTGTGTGTGTGTGTGTGTGTGTGTGTGTGTGTGTGTGTGTGTGTGTGTGTGTGTGTGTGTGTGTCGGGGAGTGGGGGGTGATGGGGAGAGAGAGAGGCCTGGAAACCTGCAGTCAATCTGAATTAATTGTGATATACTTGAAGAGACGTACACATACTGTAGTTTTCATCCCTTGTTCTGCTGTTTATGATTGCTATTGCAGATAATGAAAAGTGGAAGAAAGGCTGGGTTTGTTTTTACATCAGTGACATCTTTGTCATACTATTATGGTTTGTACTAGAGATTGCTATCATGTCTTGTCTTGTAACTGGAGTGCTGAGTTACAGCTTGTCTTATGACTGAATTTGCCAAAGTTTTGTCTGAATCCACTAACAGTACAAAAGGGAACACATGTATGAATAATTTCAACATTGTCTTGTGATTGAGAAGTGTTGGTGGTGATCTTGAAAAAATGTAATTCTTTATGGAATTATTCTTTCTGAATTACGAAATAATGAACACTTACTAAATGTCTTCCTGATTTTGGTTAGAAAGTCAAACTTGTGATTTCCATGCTGAGTGAAATAAATTCATGTTGTGTTTAACTGCCAAAAGATCAGTTTCAATTTTCAGTTTCAAGGAAGTGTCAAAGTGTGTGGACTGATCCATTTCCCCTGCACCACATCTACTGTAAACAGATTTCAAAATTCAGCTCCTAACAGATCGAGATAAGACAAGACAGAGAAAGAGAGGGGATACTAGGCTGCTGACAAGTGAATATCAGATAGAAAAGCCCTCATTCATTATCTGGGTTGAAGCATCTCATTGGTTTTGTCTTTGCAAAACCATGATTTTTGATTCTGGAATGATTCTGCCCACACTCTGTTCACTCTTTGAAGAAATTGCTGTATCTGTTTCCTCTGATCTGTCCATTAGCAATGTAAAGAGATTGCCATTTCTAGTCGGCTTCTGGTCTATATCATATGGATTCAGAGATTACTTGATTTACTCTGTCCTTTATCCATTTCTTGTATGTTGAAGTGATTGCTGCATTTGTTCTGTTCCCAGTCTGTTTCATTGCTGTTTTGAAGAGGTGGTTGCATCTGTTTTGTCCCTCATCAATGTGATATCTTAATGAGGAGGGTTTTTTCAGCATTTGATTTGCTCATGTCCATTTCCTAGCTGTTTGAAGAGATTGGTATATCTGTCTATCCCTGGTCTGTTTACTATCTGTTGTAGAGATTGCGACATTTCTCATGTGTCCAG
Organism: Babylonia areolata; assembly: GCF_041734735.1. Classification (NCBI taxonomy): domain Eukaryota; kingdom Metazoa; phylum Mollusca; class Gastropoda; order Neogastropoda; family Buccinidae; genus Babylonia; species Babylonia areolata. The sequence goes on from NC_134887.1 coordinate 22,265,772, forward strand.
TCCATTTCCTGTTTATTTGAAGAGACTGCATTATCTGTTCTGCCCTTGATGTGTTTCTAGTCTATTTGAAGAGATTGCTGTATCACACCTCTAAGCACATAACTGCTGCTTTATCCTTCATCCTTGTGGCTGCACATAAGTACACGGGTTGTAAACAACCTGGGATGAACAGCAGTCACAAAACGGGTTTCTATGTCCGATAAGTAAGTGTTTTTCATCTACAAAGGCCCATTTGTTTGATTTGTCTTTGCAGAGACACCAACAGGAACAGAAGCTCCAGTTACACCTGAAGACTTAGGTATGACTTGCAACCACTAGTAACCTGTGTGATTGTGGTGTGTTCATGTGTGTGTGCGTTGTGCGTGTGTCTGTGTGTGGTTGTCAGAAAATTTGAGAAATAGGTGATGAATAAGTGTTGTTAAAGAGCATTATTTTGTGTTTTGATGTTTTTATTTTATTTTATGTGTTTTGTCGTGTCCCGTGGTATTTTTGTTATTAGAAAAATATACTTTTATGTTATTCAATCTTTTAAGTTGTAAACAATACATAAAAATAATGATAAATTACTTTTTACTATTAAATAAACGACATTAATTGGACAGCATTCTAAACAAATTTCCTAATCTAGTTTGTATATAATTTGTGATCATACTGGGAAATTTCTTTTGTTTTAATCATTTTTAATTCTTTTCCTTAATTTTATTAAAGTGGATTATCTTAATAATTTGCTCCATTTTTGCTCAATCTTTTAACTACTAATGTTTAATTATCCTTTAATTTCAGTTTGTACCTTACTTTTTTTTGATTAAGATGTTTGTTTTGTAAATTTAATTTATGTAAATCTACTGTTCTTAATTTTGTCTCTTAAGTTTGAATTTTCATTTTTATTTTTGCAGATTTAAAATTTTGTCTTTTTAAATTAAGATTTTACTGTGTAACTAAGGAATTGTTTCATATTGATAAGGTCATGACGGGTTGTGCGTTTGTAGGTATGATAGTTGAATGAAATAGGAAATGCAATGTATGAGGAAGTTTAAGGACTTTAACAATGATAATGGTGGTAATTTTTCTGTAATGGACATATGATGTTTGGGTATTACAGTTGAAATTCCCAGATAATGTTATTTGGAATCCCAAAGAAGAGGCACAGTGAATATAAATTTTTCAAGATTACGCCAAGTAAGTGACCATTGCTGAGAGTCCGTGCTTTTGCCAAAGTCCCTGAAGTTGTTGGTTTTTAGTGTATTCCATCATTCAATCTGCCTCTGGAAGAATTATTCCAAACCTCTTTTTCCCCATTCCTTTTTGCCCCTTGCTTAAAACTAAATTTTACAATATGTGTTTTTATATTGTTACTTTATTAAAACCTATCAATAAAGATTTCAAAAAATTAATACAAACTTCTTTCGTTCCCCAAAAACCCCACCTAAACTTTTGCTTGCCAACATTATGTATGAATTTGATTTTACAATCTTTAAACAAAATTGAAAAACATTAACATCTTTCCCCAAAAAGTTCGTTTGGTCTTTTTTCCTATTTTTTTTTCAACCGTTTTCATCTTTTTAATTTATTTGGAAATTTAAATGAAAAAGCCAAAAGCTTATTGTAGAAGTTTATTGCAAATTGAATTGAAACTTTTTTTCAATTTCCTTGAAAACAATCTTTTTGATTCTGTTCAAATCTTTCGTTACACCGTTTTAAGGATTCAAAATTTTTTTGTTTAACAATTATTTTTTGCTTTCGGGTTATGAGTCTTTTACTTTTCACCCATCGGATGTTAATTTTCGACCCGCTCTACCGTCTATTGTTTTGGAGGAATTTAGTGGCAGTACATGCTTGAACATTTTTTTATACCCTTCTCAGAAGACTTCCCTTTGGGAATCCCTTTTAAAAAAAATTCACCTAAACTACTTTGTTTTTATAGAAAAATTTTCTACGATTTTTGTTTAAACTTTTCTTTCTAATATTTCCAGGATAAGCTTCGTGGTACTTTAATCGCTGATTACCTCCAACCCCTTAATTCTATTGGAGAAAGGACAATCGGTCTGTGATTGAACTTTGATCCTATTCAAGAAGTGATTCTCTACCCCAAAACAATGGCATTTTGGAACCCCGGCAGCAAGTTTGAAAAGGTCATAGGCCATAATTGAAGTTTAGACACATAACTGAAAGGTTTTGGGATACAAAAAATTTTATGACCTTCCATTTTCATTTCATAAAAATTTAACAAGGGAATTGAAAAGGAAAAACGTTTTCAACTGACTCAGTACTCCCTTGGGAATTTTTTGAATTTTTATTTTAACATTTTTTTTTCAATTTTATTTGTATTTGTAAATTTATTTTTAAAATTGGAAAGAAGCTTTAAATGATTGAAAAGAATGAAATGCCAATCAAGGGTTAAATTGATGAAATTCTTCCTTTTCCCACATACGTTTTATATTTTGTCCATTTGGTTCTTTTAGGAATACTTCACCTGAATGTTGGCCTCCGTGATGATTGTTATTATTTCTCAAAGAAAATTTTTCTTGTTCTTCCATTTGAAGCCTATGTATATTGAGTGTAGGGAAAAGGAAACAGTCATTTTGGATGTTCATACCAAATCATACTAATTGCAATATTTTTGAGTGGGGTTGCGTTCGCCTTTCCTTGCTTATCTTTCTTAATTGCACCTTATATTCTTTATTGATGTTAACTGTGTATTTGTGGTTGTGTTGTGTGTGTGAGGGTGGGGAGATGAGAGAGAGAGGAGGAGGGCAGAGAACTGGTAACCGGGACACCACATTCCCACTGTAAATTTTTGATTTCTTTTCTAATTAAAAGGAAATTTTTTTTAAATCACATTACATTAATATAAACACCAAATTTTAATGCAAAGGGAATGAAATCTAATTCTATAGATTTATTATTTTATAATTTTAAACAATAGTAAACTACTATGTTTACTAAATCAAATTAGTTTATTGTATATGTTTGTGTAGAGATTTATAGATTTCCTGATTTATAATTATTCATCAGAAACCAAGAAGTTCCAGTGAAAAGTCCAATTGAAAATCACATTGAAACTTTTTTATGTAGTTTTAGTTTCGTTTGTGTGGCTTTTTTTTGTGAGTGTAATTTGGTGTTGTTTTAATTGCAAAAAATTCCTTTAATTAAAAATTAATTGATCAAAAACAAATTCACACACACCGCTCCCACAATCAAAACATACTTATATTAATACAAATGGCACACAGACAACCAAAAAAAAAAATTAAAGAAAACACGGAAAAGTCAAACAACAAAATTTTAAAATTATAATATTGAAATGTTATAATCAATTTAATTTTATGTATGGTTTTATTCTTTTTTGACTGAAGTTTCGGTGAATCCAATTTTTTGCATGGTTGCATTTTTTAATAATTTTGGCCAGTAATTTCATCTGAAATATACCTAATTAAAAAATCACAATAATACTTGATTTTTAACTAAATTATCACTTTATTACTTTTTAAATACTTTCCACAATTAACTAACCTTGATTTTTTGACTTGTACAGATCAAAAATTTTTTTATTTTTATTTTCAGTCAAAATAAAATGCAGAATGCAACCGATTTCACAAGATCATGAAACCATATCTTGACATTCAGGTCCCAAGGAAACGGAACACCAAAACAACCGTCTGTTATCAGAGGTGATCTATGTTTTTGTGAGTTGTGGCCAAGGAAAGTTTGTTGGTTTAGGTTGGGTAAGGCAATTTTATTTTGTTGTATGATTCTGAGTCATGGCCTACTATCTTGAATTAGTCAGCTAAGAAAAAATCATAATTTATGAATTGAGAACCCGGGGTTTGGATATTCTCAGCTTCTTAAAAGTTGCATTATTTTGAAGCAATAACTGACAGAAAATGAATGTATTATCTTTTCCTTATGAATGTGAACAGTACTGTCAGTCAAACAGAACATATTTTTGAAATAAATTAAGAAAAAAATCACAGTGGTTTTATTCTTTCTTGCAGTTGGACATGCCCAGTGAACCATATTCTGTATGGTAAGTCAAGGAAGTTTCCAGATCACCACTGTTAATTGGTGTTGGATTGTTGTTTGGTGGTGTTTGAGGGAATTTCTTGGATATGTTTAAAAAAATGTCTACTTTCTCCCGTTTGTTGTGTGTGGATATCATGTTTTGTTTACTGAATAGTATTGTGTTGTTGGATTATTATTGTTTGGTTGGTAGTAGGTTGAGTGTGGTTGTGTGCTCTTTCAAATATATTTTTTTGTTTTAAAAGTATGACCATTTGATGGCTGATGGGGAGAAAAAGGGATTTGTGTTTAAGGGAATATACTTATATGTTTGTGTTTAACTGTGGTTTTTAGAGGGGGTATGAAGGAAAGAACATTGGTATTTTTATTCTCATTCAGACGAATTGGCAATTTTCAAATTTTAAGGTTCATCTTTTTTTTTGTGCTGTTTATTCCAGTTAAAAAACCCTCTGTTTTGTTTTCATGTCAATTCTTTGTGAGGCAAAGTTCTCATAAGAATTTTTGTCATGTTTGTAATTTTACGCATTTCCCAGTTCACCCATTTCTTATGTTTAATTCAACATTATTGTGCGTTGGAAGAAATTAACTATTGGAAGTTCTTTGGAATTATAATTACAAATATGATTACTCATACGTATTGTCTTTTAAACTCTGTTTCGTTTTAGAATTGTATTGCAGATCATAAATCGTATTAACGTAAAATTTTTAGTTTGTTATTCATTTGCTGTTTCATTTCTACTTTTTGTAGGATTAAAATTCTTAGATGAGATAGGCGGTGAGGAAAGAGAGGAACAGGCTGTGGTATGATGAACATCATGAATTATTTGGTTGAAGTCAGTGTTTCTTTGTCTTGTTTTGATTGTGATTGAGGACTGGTTTGAAAGCTGATGTTTCTTGATTATTGTATTAGAGATTCATTTAGCTGTTTATTCTTGGTGGTTATTGATTGCTTGCTTTACCATTTTGTTGCGATTTATGTACATTTGTTATTTTTTAGATGTTGTTTTTGTACTGAAATTATAGGAGTTTTTATTTTGTAAATTCTTTTAAATTATAGACTGGTATTTTATATCGTGTGATTGAAATTTTTGTTTAAAAATTTTATGAAGATATATTCATTTTCATTTCAGTATTTCAAGTTGTGTAGAACTACACTCTTCTAGTAAAATTTCAGTTGTGTAACGAGAAAGCATCAGAAAGAGTTCAAAGTGGTGAAATGTGATTTATCCCTCATTATTCTTACAGATTCAAATTCAACTAATAGACTAAGGAAGATGCCAAGGACTAGCTGTTGAAAGTGTTATGTTCCCTTATTCTGGGTTGAAGGATTCGTTTTGGTCTGTAAACATATTTGATTAGAATGTTGCCACATCTTTATCTTTGGATGTGTGTTCTTTTTTGTGCCTTTGTTTTGGAGGTTTGTCTATTTTTCATCAATCTATATTAAATTAATGATTTAGCTTTATCATTTTATGTTTGAAGTGATTGTATATTTGTTACACTGTCTTTTAGGTGGTTGCACTTTTATTCCTATCATTTTATATTTGAAGATGTTTTTCGCATTGATTCTTCTATTCTTTTAAATTCTAAGTAATTGATACTGTCTACGGTTTGCCTTCGTTGTCGAACAATTGTCTGTGTATATACAGTCCATCTGTTTATTTAGATATGCAATGTTCTTCCTTAAAGTGTTTTTGTTATTTAATTGCGAACACCCTAAGACATAATGCGCATTATCCTAAACTTGTTACTTACATGTTTGAAACCTGGATTAAAGTTTCACAAAGGGTTCAGTCGTAGTTGTGTTTTTAGTTATAGTCCATGGATTAAGTTAGGAGCTCATCTGGAAGAGTCATTTTAGTCTGGGTGAACATAGTAACTGTGATTTTTGGTGTGTAGGTGTACTTATGTAGTGTAGTTTGTTGGTTGACGAAAGTTTGAAGAATTAGTGATAAAGTGTGATTGATGTAAGATTGCATTATGATCTGTGTGGTTTAGTAATAAATGTGTCTTTGTGTATTGTCTTTTTGTATTCAAGCTGAATGAATATTTTGATGTTATGAAACCTTTGTTATGGATCATTAGTAAATAATAATGCAATTCTTTATACATTGCATTCAATAAAGATTTCATACTATTCATAAAATTTTATACTATTTGTAATTTCACACGTACATCACTGAATATTTCCTAGTCTTGATTTTATATTTTTATATTTGTTCCTTATTATATTATGCAATGTTAGAAAAATTTTTTCTATTTACATTCTACAATCTCTTTCTAGTAAGTTTAAAATAATCCCTTTCATTATCATTGCCTTTCTCTTTGTTAAGGCTTATCGTTTTTTGTATTTAAAAGTGTATTTATGAATGTGCATATATGGTAAGAAAAGCAAATAATTTTATTTTATTTTTCAGATTAATAGTTTATCTTTTGATTCACATATTTTTGTGAACACTCGAATAATGTTTTCTAATGTAATCCAGCAAAACCGTTTTGGTTCTGAAGATTTTGGTTAAGTCAAGATTGTGATTTCTGCAATGTAGTGAGTATTTAAGTGTGATCATTGTAATTTTTTTGGGAAATGTTGGTCATACTTTGTCCAGCATTTTTTTTGTAATCTTCAAAAGATGTGTAAATTGCATTACAGAGGAGTGACTAATTTGCGACTCTTAATAAATCCCGAATTATTTTCCATTAGAGTTTCTTCATTTCGCCTGCCTTACTGATCTTTACCTTCTTTGCACCTGGATTCATAAAATTTACAATTCCAAAAAAAAAGGTTAGTAGGATTGAGAACTTTTTCCCCATTTTTTCCCACGTGATTCCTGATCTTCATCGCTTCCTTTGCTGCTCACTAAATAAGTGCAAAGACTGGTAGGCACGGAAAGTTTAAAACAATAATATTAGTTTTCAAATAAAAGAAGAAATACTGTTTTCTCTTTGAAAAACTATTCGTTCCGTTGACTGCAAGCTTTCATAAGTTTTCGTTCTTGAAAGATTATCTCTGTATTTAGAAGAAGATTTCTTGGATGTTGAAACTTGAGTTTTTTTTCAATGCAACTAAAATTTTTAAATACTTTATTGTTGAAAAAAAAAATGCTTGTTGGTATTGTTAATCTTTTTCCACAACTTTCATTTGAATTGGGCTTTTCGATTACTCGATTTCTCCGGAATTTGTATCTAAAGATTTCGATTATTTCACTGCGTAGTTTCGAAATTTTAGGGAAACTATCTGTGATTTGTTGGATGCATTAACTAATTTTCTCTTATTGTCACACAGCTTCCTGCTTAGTCTCTAAGAGGAGAATACTTACTGCTGTCGTTAAAAGCTAATTTTCTTTGTGTGTTATGAGCAAGATATAAGAGTGGGGAAGAGATAGAAGGTAAGTTAACTTCCTGTGTTTGTAAGTATCTAATATGGTAATCTCATCTTTCTCTCAATAAGTTAACAGATGGAAAAAAGGAATTGGTATTCATAATAGATCCTCATTGTCTCTCCCCTTGTAGTACTTCTAGGAACTTTCAATGGAAGCTTTATTTAAATGTTTTGTCATCAAAGTTTGAGAAATTATGCTGTTCAATGATTGTAAATTTATCTCGGCAATAGGAATTGCTTTAATCTTTCAAAAATATTACACCTTGAATATGAAGGTATTACATTGACGTGCCCTATTTGTTTGTATCTTTTGATTGTAATTATCAAAATTTGTGGAATGCAACAATTTGGAGTGTAAAAGGAAATTTCACTAACAATCAACATAAGCTGGCAATACTATGAATGTTAAGATCAATCAACTAATCATAGGATATTCATAATACTTAAATATTTTCTGTTATAGAATTTTTCATCTGGTAGTTGTCGGAGAAATGGCTAAGAAAGAAATTTCGATAGAGGCTTAACACCCTTGATCCAGAATATTTTGATTTTAAGATAGTGATTTTGATCTTACTAGGATTTAAATGGTTATTTAGTTACTTCATGCCATTAATCTTTCTCTTATTTACCGTTTTTTTATTTAAATCGTATATTTAATTATTTAGGAAAATAAGAATTTGTTAGAAGTTGAGAGTTTACTGTAGCAGATGCCAATTTCATTGATTATGTCCATAAATGACAGAGGAAAATTAAATTACACTATGATCTCAATACCTGTTAAGAGGGTTACGTACATGTTTTCTTAGTGTGGTTGTTGTGAGTGATGTATTTTGTTCAAGTATCATGATGCTTCAAAAGTGAAGTAAAAGTGAAAATGTTTCATAATTCACATATAATTTTCGGCAAAACACACGATCATTGATAAACACAAAGAATTGAAAGAAAAAAAACAGAAAAAATGAATGAAACCACCTAATATGTATGTTTTTTAGCACAAATTTATGGTTTTTTTTTTTAATTAAGGTTATGCAAAATTTGTATGTATCTTTCTTTAAGAAAGGTGAACAACGTTTAATAAACAAACGAAAAAAGATACGAAAGCCTTTACAAAGTAAAGTTGCAATTCTAAGAAATTCCTAACAAAAAAACAAAAATTTACACTTCCACTTTTTTTTAAACAACATCTTTTTTATGGTTTTGATTTTTTAGTTATTAAATTGTACGTTTCGATTGTTTGTATGTTTTAGTTTGTTGATTTTGCATTTTCAAACATACAAGGTCCATTATGGATACAAATATGTATGATTGAGAGGTAGGTAGTTTCGTTAAAGTTGCTTGCATGATGACTTAACTAGTAATTTAGAGCTTGATTGCTTGTAACAGTAAAATTTTTTTTTCTATTTGGGAAAAATATTATTAGAGAATCTTCCGTTTTCAAGAGACATAAAAATACTGTTAATGATTTGGCATAACAAGTGGTAAGACAGTCACTAAAAGTGTCTTTTTGTACTCGGATACCACGTTTTCGTTCAATCGTACTTATCATGATCCGTTGCTGGTGGAAGTAGAATATGTATTCATTGATGTATAGAACAAGTGGATTGAGTCAGTACAGGGGAGAACATTTAAAAAAGCTACTAATTTACTTCAGATTCATGGTGGAGCCAAACCTTGAAATTACAATCTGATGAAATTGTTGGTTGTTTTAAATATTTGTTTGTTTGGTGATCAGTTTTCTCGTAGATAAAATTATGTGTATTATTGTGTTTTTATTCATTTATATTTTTAAGTTATTGTGGTCGCTGTGAATATTTTGAGTGGGTGAGGAGAGAGAGGGTGGGAAGGATTGGAGTAATTGTTTTAAAGATATAAGACGCATTTAGAACTAGTTCATGTTATTGATTGTTTCAGAAGGAAAGAGAAGTGTTGTATTCATCAGTATTTGTAGCTGTTAGTGAAGAGAGATTGTGTTGTTTGTAAGTGTATTGTGAGTTAGTGTTTTATGTTGCAAGGTTTGTTGTTATTATTTCATGTTCCATTACCACATTCATTCTTGATGTCACCATGTTTTTTTCTTAATCTATTCTGGGATGGTATTAATAAGGACTTTCTAATGTTTTTTGTTTAGAAATCATGTCATTATGCCAGTGTGAAATATCAGGTCTACTCTAAATTTCTTAATTAGAATATGTAAAGTGAGGATATCCTTATTACCAATCAGAAGATTTCAAAATCAGCTCTTTTTTGATATTCGTCTGTAAGGTGACAGCTGCTACATTATACGGTGAATAACCATTATTATTTGGTTTGATGTTACCATTGTTTGTCTTTGAAACCATTTTTATTTGATGTCTGCCACATCTGTTCTGTGAGAAATTGCGAGATTCTGACTCATGTTTAAAAATTGATTCTAGCGGCTCTACATATGTGATTCAATTTTGATGTATCTGTTCCTATCCATTTATGTATGTTGGAAGAATTCTGCATTTGTTTGTCCTGTTTTCATCTTTTGAGGGTGTGATTGTCTTCTTCTTGTTCTTATAGGAGGGTTTTTCAGCATTTGTTTCTTTCCATTATAGCTTTGAAAGTTATACCTTACCATCCCGGTAGTTAAACTGTTGTAAGAATTATTTTCTGTGATACAAGTATTTCTTATTTGAAAGACTGCATTTTGTTTCTTTGATGTGTTTAGTTTATTGAAGGTTGCTGTATGACTAAGCCAAACTTGCTTATCTTCATCTTTTGGTGAATAATTAAGGTTAAAACTGAAATCAGTTCACAAAAGGGTTTTTGTCGATATAAGTTTTCATACAAAGGCCCTGTTTGATTTTCATTGAGAACACAGAACAAGTTTAAAGCTATATGCTTGAAATGAGTGTGATTTGGTTTTATGTGTTGCGTTGGTTGTCTGTTGGGTATAGAATTAAATTGGTGAAGGGTGTGATTGAATGTATTTTGGTCTTTGTTTGTATGTTTTTATTTTTTTGTTAGCCTTGTGATTTTATGTGAATAAATAAATCTTTGTGTAACTTAATTTCAATCTATAAAATGTAAGTTTTATCATTTAACCAAATTAAATTCAAACACTATGTGAATAACAAACAAAGGGATATTTTGTGTTATTCATGAAACTTTATTGTTGTTTGCTTTATATTTGCAAAAGAATTTTGCTTGATGCTTACACAATCTGTTTCTTGAAGAAATTCTTTTCGTTGCTGCTATTGAGTTGTTCTGTTTGTATTATATTAGAATTTAGTTTTGTCTTTGCATTTTGTAAAATAAGCTTTTTTTCCCTTTTTTTTTGCTTAAAGTTCATTTTTGTCCACTATTTTCTTAAGAGGAGGTTTTTCCAATTGTGCCTGTCCTTTAGCTTTGAAAGTTATGTATCAGTGCTGATAGGAGAATGCACATTTATGGTTAGGCTTCATGTTAATGGAGGAATGTTTCTGTATGATGTGTTTGGTTATTAAGTGAAACCCCATAAGTGTTATTATCCCAGGTGCACAGATAAACTGTGTCCAGAAGACCCCCCATTGCACAACGGTTTGGTTAATGTTTCATCTTCAATGCCTTGATTGTTCAAATCCACCTTTTGTACACTAAATAGATTGTACATTACTTATTGGTGTTAGTTTTGTACTTTCTAGCCATACGGAAAATTTAAAATGGAATTTTTCTTGTTGCTGCATAACTGCTGTATAGAATTTGTTTGTGTTTTGATTGCTTTAAACTTCCAAAAGAAGAAGAAATAAAAGAAAGGAAACTTTTTATGTCTGTACTTTTGATTGCTTTATATGTTGTTTAACGTTTATGAAATAAAACAAATGTAAATGAAAAACCAAACTCATGATTTGATATACGTTTTCGCATTGAATACTTTTAATTCCACTTTTTGCAAAAAAAATCGTTTTGGTGCAAGTTCAGTTGCAAACGTATTTGTGATGTTAAATATCCTTCTTTAGTCAGTTTTTCGGATTTGTTGTATGGTTGTTCTGATTAAACGTGTTCATTTGCTCAAATTTTTGTGAATCGTAAGTTCTTTTTTGCATTATTATTTGTTCTCTTTGTAAGATTTTCTTGTGAAATTGGTTTTCCGAGATCAGCCATGACGATTTTTAAAAACTGCATTTTTCCATTGAATAATTAGGAGCAAACTTTTGGGTTTTAGGTAATATGTAGGACTGTTTTAATCATAATGGTGCACAGACACCAGGTAGTGTGTGGGAAATCTGACTGCGTGATAACATGCAATTCCAGAGAGGACTCTAGGAACTGGTTAAGTTGGGAAAAGCGTAGAGTTGAAAGTTCAATATATGTTGGAAGAGTAATACTTCAACCTTTGTTATCTTCAAAAAATTTAATACCAAATAAATGAGGAATTTGAACTTATATAACCTCATATGAGATTTTCAAGTTATAAGAAACATTTTTTTAAGTTGCCAGCATTTTATTTATAACTAATTAGGAGTAAAGTTTTAAATGATTAAAATAAAGAGTGGGTTAGAGGATCTCCTTTTCCCTACTTTCTTTGTCCTTGTTCTAGGATATGTCTGAAGTGTCCTATGATAGACCTCAAAGAATTTTTGATAACCATGAACTTGGTCAATTTTTGTGAGAAAGGAAACTCTTGGGATTCTGACAAAAACAATATTTCGGTGTGCAATCAGCTTCTGCTACTCTTAAACGTGATTATTTCTTTTGGTTAACTTTTGGTTTTGTTGGAAATGGAGGGAAGAGAAGGAGAAGAGGAATGTCAGACACACTTCCTGTTGTTTGATTCTTTATTACATAGATTTTTTTATTTGGTGTAAACCGAGTATCTAAAGACTTTAATTTATATTTGTTCATTTATTTGTTTCATGATTTTTTTAAGATTGCTGGGTAACTCTCGTAGCTAATTGTAAATGCTTGACGACTTGTTTTTCCTGTAGCCTGCACTAAATCATCTTGATCGAGAAAAGTGATCGTGATCCAACAGGTAAATTCCTTGCAAGCCCGTATGGTTGGGTTTGTGGGTGGTGGTGTTGAGTTAAATGATTCAAATTGTTGAAGATAATGAAGGAAAAAGGATGTTACACCCCAAAAACCACCCAAAAATAGACCTATAATAGATAGACAATATCGGAGCAACACAAAAAAAGAAAAAAAAATCATTTTTTTTTTTAACAATTTCTGTTTATTTTTTTACAAGTTTTGAAAGAATTATCAAGTAAGGGTTTAAGAACCGTTATTATGAAATTCGTGATAAGTATGTTTCATGGGTCATAGGATAGTGCATTATTGGTAGGTTTATTTCTTACATCTTACTTGATAAACCTTTCACCTATGCCTTATTGTTTAAGAAAAAACATCCTTTTATGCTATTAGGGACATATTAATATTCAGATTGCAGTTCTCAAATGTATCTTAATTCACTTTATTTATGTTTTGCTAGAAGGGAAGGTCATTACACAGAGAAATAGAAGAGAAGAGGGTACAGAAACGTAACTCACACGACTTGAGTGGTGATTTTTATTATTTAGATTATTAGCATAGTGTGTTATTTTGTTGAGCTAGGGAATCTTCACTTATTAGATCTGAGTATTGCTAAGCTTCTTGAAGTATTTGTAGGAAGAACTAAAAATGAATGAACTCTAGTGATGTGATGTATTTTTAGCTACGAAATAATTTTGTTTAACAGAGACAAGATTCATTGTGAGGACTCTGTATTACACTGAACCCAGTCTGTTGAATGGCGATCGGGAGTGTCGGGGGAGAGAGTTTAATAAGTCAATTTCGGAATCTTCCAGAGAGAACAAGAAGTTACACCACACAACTTAAGTGGGCTAAGATTTGTTTTATGGTATTGTGAGGAGGATACATTCTCATCTATTAATGCATTTGCATGGTATTTTTGGGGCTTGTGCTAGGGTGGTTGTGGGAAGGGTGTTAGCTGTTTGGTTAAGATGATCAATTGCCAGTTTTGGACGGTCTACATGTTATTCTTCTTGAGAAGATGTCACAATAATTCTACTGTGTTAAACATATCACAGAAAATTGTTTTGATTTCATAAGTTATTCTATAAGGTTTTTTTTTTTTTTTTTTTTGCCACCATTTTCATGTCACATGTCTTCTTTTTCATGCTTTGTGCAGCAGGAAACCAACAAGGCACTCTAAATCAAGATTGGATCACCAGCCCAAGATATCAGAAGAACGTTACAGAGACGAATTTGAAGATAACTGGACTAACTAAATTTTGATTGATGGTACTTCTTCTCCTTCTTTTTTTAACAATCTGTTTCATCTTAGGATCCACTTCAAGTATCCATGACAAAAAGAAAAAGGGAGAACACTACAATAGTAATGTTCAGTTGTTGTTTGTTTGTTTTGATTGAGGAAGAAGCTGATTGAGTATCTTTTTGTATTTGAAAGGAAACTATCTTTTTGTGCGGATCCAGAGAAAGAAGGAGAAGGGTTGTTTACACGTAATCTGCATTTTGGTTGACAGGATTCAAGTTTCTTGTAACGCTGTTAAGTTGTTTTGTGTTTGCAAGTTTTGTTGTCTGTAAAGGGTGTATGATATTTATTGTGTGTTGGATGTGTGGTATTTGAAGATCTTATGATTATTCTGTTACGAATCTTACTAATCTTGTTGTTGACAAATTTATTTATGCAGGAATATAGTTGGTTTAACTGCCAAAAGATCAGTTTCAATTTTCAGTTTCAAGGAAGTGTCAAAGTGTGTGGACTGATCCATTTCCCCTGCACCACATCTACTGTAAACAGATTTCAAAATTCAGCTCCTAACAGATCGAGATAAGACAAGACAGAGAAAGAGAGGGGATACTAGGCTGCTGACAAGTGAATATCAGATAGAAAAGCCCTCATTCATTATCTGGGTTGAAGCATCTCATTGGTTTTGTCTTTGCAAAACCATGATTTTTGATTCTGGAATGATTCTGCCCACACTCTGTTCACTCTTTGAAGAAATTGCTGTATCTGTTTCCTCTGATCTGTCCATTAGCTATGTAAAGAGATTGCCATTTCTAGTCGGCTTCTAGTCTATATCATATGGATTCAGAGATTACTTGATTTACTCTGTCCTTTATCCATTTCTTGTATGTTGAAGTGATTGCTGCATTTGTTCTGTTCCCAGTCTGTTTCATTGCTGTTTTGAAGAGGTGGTTGCATCTGTTTTGTCCCTCATCAATGTGATATCTTAATGAGGAGGGTTTTTTCAGCATTTGATTTGCTCATGTCCATTTCCTAGCTGTTTGAAGAGATTGGTATATCTGTCTATCCCTGGTCTGTTTACTATCTGTTGTAGAGATTGCGACATTTCTCATGTGTCCAGTCCATTTCCTGTTTATTTGAAGAGACTGCATTATCTGTTCTACCCTTGATGTGTTTCTAGTCTATTTGAAGAGATTGCTGTATCACACCTCTAAGCACATAACTGCTGCTTTATCCTTCATCCTTGTGGCTGCACATAAGTACATGGGTTGTGAACAACCTGGGATGAACAGCAGTCACAAAACGGGTTTCTATGTCCGATAAGTAAGTGTTTTTCATCTACAAAGGCCCATTTGTTTGATTTGTCTTTGCAGAGACACCAACAGGAACAGAAGCTCCAGTTACACCTGAAGACTTAGGTATGACTTGCAACCACTAGTAACCTGTGTGATTGTGGGTGTGTTCATGTGTGTGTGCGTGTGCGTGTGTCTGTGTGTGTGTGTGGGTGTGTGATCGAGAAAATTTGAGAAATTAGGGTGATAGAGAGTGTGAATGTGTGTGTGAGCATGTGCATTATTGTGTCTGTGTGTGTGTGTATGTATGTTTTATTTTATGTGTGTTTTTGTGTATGTGTCCGTGTCTGTGTGTATCTTTCTATGTAGAATAGAATAGAATACATTTTGATGTTATGAAACCTTAAGGTTTATAAGACACAAGTACATAGATAAATAAATGAATAGATGAATTACTTTATATACAGTTGATTAATAAACGACATTAATTGGAACAGCATTCATAAACAAATTTCCTAATCTAGTTTGTATATATTCATCATCTGTAAGCATCAACTGACTGGGAATATTTCCTGTGTTATTCGCATTTTGAATATCTTTTATATGTTGTTCCCTTAAGGCTTTATATTTAATGCAATGATCAAGAAGAAGGATTTTGCCTTCCAGTATGTTACAGTTGCTACACAATCTGTCTTCTCGTGTAATGTTTAAATAACTACCCTTTTCAATTTCAGGTCATGCGTGCCTATTCCGAGTTTTGTTAAAGGTTGACTGTGTTTTGTATCTGATATATTAAAGAATAGGTTTCAGTTTTGTACTCTGCTGCAATCTTATTGTAAAATCTAAGCTTTTATATTTTTCCTCTTTTATTTTTGCAGTATCTAATACATGTTTTCTCATTTTTGAGATTCCACATATTTTAGTCTGTGTACACTGAAAGTGAATTGGTTTTTCCTAATGTGATCAAGGCCTATAGTACCCGTGTATTTGTGCTTCTCTGTACAAGACGTGTATGTGTATCAAAGTTGCAATGAAAATAGGAGAAATGGCACAACTGTATGATGAAGAAGAGTTTAAGGACTGTTAACAATGATGTAATGGATGGTAATGTTTTCTGTGAATGGACATATGATGTTTGGTGTGATTACAGTTGACAAGTCCCCAGATAAAGTGTTGATTGGAGAAATCCCTCAAGAAGATGGCACAGTGATAAAACTGTTCAAGATTACGCCAAAGAAGGATGTGACCATTGAGGCTGAGAGTCCTGGTGACGTTTTGCAGCAAGTCCCTGTAAGTTGTTGGTTTTAGATGGTTATCCATATCATTCAATCTTGCCTCTGGGAATTGATAGTCAAATACCTCTTTTCCCCATTCCCTCTTTTGCTACCATTGCATTCAAACTAAAGATGTGTTACTCATATATTTCATATACAATCCTGGCTGTTGAGTTTATATTTGTAGAACCTTTCATACAAAGACCTCATCACATAGAAGATAATGTTCACAAACGACCATCTGAATGAACACATCTTCTTTCCTTATCGTCTTGCCATGCACTAAACCTGCACTGCTAATAAGAACTTTTGGCTTTCCAGGCATGTAATGTTTTCTGAAAATTAGACATTTCAACAACTTCCAAAAGAAGGAAAGAAATAAAAGAAAGGATTAACATGTCTTTTCTCCCTATCTGCTTCTCTTCGTCCACCGTTTTGCCTGCATATCGCTTTCTATATGGTGTGTTTGACAACTGTTTTCACTATGAAATAAGAAAGCCAGAAAGGCATGGTAAAGTGAGAAAAAGAGCCAAACATGCAATGATTTGATACTAACGTTTTTTCTGCACATTGAAACAGTGGAAACTTTTTACATTACAGCACAACTTTCGTTTTGACAAAAACAAATCTCGCTTTCTGGTGGTGAGCTAACAGGTTCAAAGGCTTCCAGCCAAAACCGTATTTGTGGATCGTGAACAGATTATTTTCCTCTGTCTTTAGATACACAAGATTTTCTTCGGAATCTTTCTGGTTTGTCAAATTGGAGTTGTTGACATGATTTACAACCCGCTGTCTGCCATCTTGCCTCAAAATTGTTTTGGTGGGAATCGTTCAGAATGCAGTAGCTACTGTTGTTTGAAGCATTTATTTGTATTTGTATTACTCCTTTTGTCACAACAGATTTCTCTGTGTGAAATTCTGGCTGCTTCTCCAGGAAGACCTCGACGCTACACTGACAGCACCACCTTTTTAAAAAAAAAATTTCTCCCTGCAATTCTATTTGTTTTCCTATTGAAGTAGATTTTTCTACAGGATTTTGCCAGGGATAACCCTTTTCTTCTCGTGGGTTCTTTTATGTGCGCTGAATGCATGCTGCACACGGGACCTCAGTTTATCATCTCATCCGAATGGCTAGCACCCAGACCACCACTCAAGGTCTAGTGGATGTGGAGAAAATACTTGCGACTGCCGCTGTGATTCGAACCAGTGCGCTCAGATTCTCTCGCTTCCTAGGCAGACGCGTTACCTCTAGGCCAACACTCCCCATGAGCCATTAAGTTGTGGAAAAGACGGGAATAGGCCAACAGTTCGAAAGGTTTAAACACATAACTATAGGTTGTTTGGATAAGAGTAAAATGCTAATCTGATGGGGCAAAACCGTCCATCTGTTCATTCTCTTTGCAGAAAAATATTTCAGTACCACAGAATGAAAATGAAGGAAACTTTGGGATCAACTTAACGTAGTTTACACCTCATCTGACTGCAGTACTCCCTTTGCTAATTGTTTAATAAGAAAATCATTTTTGTTTGGAAGTGTTGCACAAGCATTTGTAGTTTTTATTTTAATTTGTCCAAGCCTAAAAGTTATGATGAAATGTAAAGCTTGTATACATATGATTGTAAAAGAATGAAATGCCAATCAGTCTGGGTTCATTTGAGTGGAATTCTTCCTTTTCCAGCATACGTTTCAAATATTTGTCCATTGGGCTTCATTAGGAGAGTATGACATCCCTGAATGTTGGCCTCCGTGATGATTGTTGATGTATCCTTTCACAAGAAATTTTCTCTGATGTCATACTCTCCATTTGAAGCCCTATGGTCGAATATTTGAGAGTGTAAGGGAAAAGGAAACAGTCATTTTGGGATGTCTTCATCCAAGGATCAATACTAATTGGCAATATTTTCATGGAGTGGTGTCAGCAGTTCCAGCCTTTACCTTGCTTATCTCTCTAAGATCTGTCAGCCTATTTATATATCTTTATATGTGTGTTAACGTGTGTGTATGTGTGTGTGTGTGTGTGTGTGAGAGAGAGAGAGAGAGAGAGAGAGAGAGAGAGAGGGAGGGAGAGAGACAGAGAACTGGTAACACCGCACACGCACATTCCCACTGTAAGTGTTTTTGATTTCTTTCTAATCTACATCAGTAGGAATTTTTTTTAATCTTTACATTTATGTGATAGTTAAACCAGAATTGTTGTTAATGCTAAAGGGAATCTGAATCTAATTCTATAGATTATGATTCATCTTAGTTGTTGTTTTTCATCGCACCTTTGTTTGTATAGTACTTCTGCTGTTAGGACATACAGCATACTACAAGTAAGACTAAAATTGTCAAATGTCTTTTGTGTATCAGGACGTTGATGGAGATTTTCCTGTGGCTAGGCCTGTCACTGAAATTGTCATCATTGATTCAACAGACGAACCCAGAGAAGTTGTCATCTGTGAAAAAGTCACAACAGGTAAACCTATCCATCTTGCAAGCTCCCTGGTCATATGGTTTCGTGTGTCTGTGTGCGCGACTTTGTGTGTGTGTGTGTGTGTGTGTGTGTGTGAGTGTAAATTTGGAGTGTCCAAAATTTGTCAGTGTAATGCATTCCAGATTGAAGTGAAAAAGGGAAAATGTTTCACACACACACACACACACACACACACACACACACACACGCACACACACCTATAGACACATAAGTATATAGATAGACAAAATCGGAAAAGACAAACAAACAAAAAAAAGAAAAGAAAAAGAAAACAAAACACTGCTAACTATATTTTTTTTTTAAATCAACAAAACTTTTCCATGCGTGTTTACTTTTTTTCTGTGTAGACAAATGTGTCTTACTGCAAACGAATTTTCTGACTCAAGTATGGGCTTTTAAAGAAACCTGTTTGACTCTCATGAATGATTTCCGGTGAAATATAGCTACATGTTATGCACTGGTGATACAAGGTAGGATTAACGTGTATGCATTATTGAGAAGATAAAGGTTGTCAATTCTCAGTTAACATTACCTTAAGCTTGCCATAAAACAACTTTCCCACACATACATTTAGGCCTTGATTGCTTCTTTAATCTTGTAAACACAACACCTCCTTTCTTATTTTAATGCTAATTTTCAGGGACACAATATTTATAACTTATCTTCAGAATTGCAACCGATTTTCTCCAAATGTATCATTGAAATGATTCATATCTTGTTCATTCCATTTGCAATGTTTTGCCCATAACAGGAACAACGCAGGAAACAACAGGTCCACTTACATCAGAGACCACCACAGTACCTCCAGGAAGCAGCACAGAGGGTCCACCAGGAACAACAGGTAACCTTCACTTACAGTTGACTGTTGGAGTGCAGAGACTGAATCTATTTGTCATGTATATTAGTATGCATGTATGCTAGGCACTAAAGTGTGCTTGATTTTAGGGTTGGAGCTAAGGGCCAAATAATTCATCAATCATACTTCTTAATTGGCTAGAATCCACATTTCCTGGACGTCATTGCCTGAAGCTATCCACTTGACAAAGTATCCATTGATCTAAGAAGCAAGAAACATGGACATGAAAAAGTGGAATGAAACACCTACACCTAAGTGAAATGTGATCAGTATTGTTTCAGCTACATACAGGAAATAAAATTAGTTTCGTCTTTTTAATATTCAGAGCATCAATAATGACTACTCATTTGTGATGTGATCTTTCTTTGTACTTTGTGAACAGGGCCCAGTGAAACACCATGTGCTGTTGAAATGAAGCCAGAAGTACCAGAGGGAAGTACAAAGATACCAGGAGAGGAAGAAGGCACGTTTTTACAGACGATAAGCTACACTGACCCAGTGTTCCTGGAGAATATTCCTGGTCCAGAGGATGAACCCAAAGGAGAAGTCTACATCTCATCACAACCTGTTGTAAGTGTGTGTGTGTGTGTGTGTGTGTGTGTGTGTGTGTGTTACGTGTATATGGTATGTTTGTGTTGTGTGTGTATGTGTTTGTGTATTTGTGTGTGAGGGTTTGTGTGTGTAGTGGATGTTAGTGCATGTTCTCGCAATCTCACTATTCAAGTGGTGCATTGATGTCGCCATGTACGATATAATATTTGTTTGAGTGGCTATGTGCAGGTGGGAGGAGTGGGGTGTGGTGGGAAGGGATGTGCTCATGCTATTGTTTTTGTGTTTAAAAGCATGCATACAAATTTGAGCGCATGATTGTATGAAAGAACAGGTCTAAGCAGTGTTTATTTTTCTTTCTCCTTCAGGACGGCAAAGTTACTGTCAGCAAAGATGAAAGTGTCATCATCCCTGTGATTTCAGAAGCAGGTAAGAAGTCCAAGCAGAAAAAACACAGTCTGTTTTGGGATCTGTCTGTCATGTGACCAGAGTTGAGGGGCATGTTGCTACTTATGAAGGTTTTTTTTTTTTTTTGGTTTTGTTTCTGTTTAACCCACCAGTTTTCCGATGTTCACCCATCCTGTCTTTCCTTTTCATGTCAGGGATCCGCTTTCGCTGCAGGCTAGGAAAAGTAACTCATACATAAGGAACTTTCTCTTGGACATGTTTATACAAGAAACTCATGGGATTCCACGTCAACTGCCACAAGGTCGTGATTATGTACATGGAAACAGAACCAGCTACTAACATTGATGACGAATTGTGAAGAAGATATCAACTGGTTGGAAGGGTCTATATAACCTGTAAATATTTTGAGCAAAATCTGAATGTGTACTTTCAGTTCTCTGCCTGTCTCTTTTTTCAAACATATTTCTGTTTGCTGTCTTTCAGGAATGACCACTTCAAGTACCATTACCACACCGGGTGAGACTAAAACAACAGGTAAAACAGCAGTTTGTGTGTGATGGTTATACATTACATTACTATATATGTTTAATGTTCTCAGTGTGTGTGTGTGTGTGTGTGTGTGTGTGTTGGGGAGTGGGGGGTGATGGGGAGAGAGAGAGGCCTGGAAACGTGCAGTCAATCTGAATTAATTGTGATATACTTGAAGAGACGTACACATACTGTAGTCTTCATCCCTTGTTCTGCTGTTTATGATTGCTATTGCAGATAATGAAAAGTGGAAGAAAGGCTGGGTTTGTTTTTACATCAGTGACATCTTTGTCATACTATTATGGTTCGTACTAGAGATTGCTATCATGTCTTGTCTTGTAACTGGAGTGCTGAGTTACAGCTTGTCTTATGACTGAATTTGCCAAAGTTTTGTCTGAATCCACTAACAGTACAAAAGGGAACACATGTATGAATAATTTCATCATTGTCTTGTGATTGAGAAGTGTTGGTGGTGATCTTGAAAAAAATGTAATTCTTTATGGAATTATTCTTTCTGAATTACGAAATAATGAACACTTACTAAATGTCTTCCTGATTTTGGTTAGAAAGTCAAACTTGTGATTTTCATGCTGAGTGAAATAAATTCATGTTGTGTTTAACTGCCAAAAGATCAGTTTCAATTTTCAGTTTCAAGGAAGTGTCAAAGTGTGTGGACTGATCCATTTCCCCTGCACCACATCTACATCTACTGTAAACAGATTTCAAAATTCAGCTCCTAACAGATCGAGATAAGACTTGTTGTAGAGATTGCGACATTTCTCATGTGTCCATCCATTCTGTTTATTTGAAGAGACTGCATTACTGTTTCCTGAGTGTTTGCTTTTGAGAGTTGCGTAACACCTCAAGACAAACTGCTGCTTATCTCATCCTTGTGTGCACATAAACATGGTTTGAACAACTGTGAAACAGTCACAAGGGTTTATGTCATAATAATGTTTTCATTCAAAGCCCATTTGATGTCTTTGAGAGACACACAGGAACAGAAGCATACAGACTAGGTGACTCAACATATAACTGTGTGATTGTGTTGTCATGTGTGTGTGGGGGGTGTTGTTTGTGTGTGGTGGTGTCGAGAAAATTTAGAATTAGGGTGATAGGAGTGTGAGGTGGTGGCATGTGCATTGGCTGGTGTGTGTGTAGTTTTTTATTATGTGTGTTTTTTGTAGTGCCGTCTGTGTTCTTTCTATGAGAATAGATAGAACTTTTGATGTTAGAACCTTAAGTTTAAAACAGACAAGACAAGACAGAGAAAGAGAGGGGATACTAGGCTGCTGACAAGTGAATATCAGATAGAAAAGCCCTCATTCATTATCTGGGTTGAAGCATCTCATTGGTTTTGTCTTTGCAAAACCATGATTTTTGATTCTGGAATGATTCTGCCCACACTCTGTTCACTCTTTGAAGAAATTGCTGTATCTGTTTCCTCTGATCTGTCCATTAGCTATGTAAAGAGATTGCCATTTCTAGTCGGCTTCTAGTCTATATCATATGGATTCAGAGATTACTTGATTTACTCTGTCCTTTATCCATTTCTTGTATGTTGAAGTGATTGCTGCATTTGTTCTGTTCCCAGTCTGTTTCATTGCTGTTTTGAAGAGGTGGTTGCATCTGTTTTGTCCCTCATCAATGTGATATCTTAATGAGGAGGGTTTTTTCAGCATTTGATTTGCTCATGTCCATTTCCTAGCTGTTTGAAGAGATTGGTATATCTGTCTATCCCTGGTCTGTTTACTATCTGTTGTAGAGATTGCGACATTTCTCATGTGTCCAGTCCATTTCCTGTTTATTTGAAGAGACTGCATTATCTGTTCTACCCTTGATGTGTTTCTAGTCTATTTGAAGAGATTGCTGTATCACACCTCTAAGCACATAACTGCTGCTTTATCCTTCATCCTTGTGGCTGCACATAAGTACATGGGTTGTGAACAACCTGGGATGAACAGCAGTCACAAAACGGGTTTCTATGTCCGATAAGTAAGTGTTTTTCATCTACAAAGGCCCATTTGTTTGATTTGTCTTTGCAGAGACACCAACAGGAACAGAAGCTCCAGTTACACCTGAAGACTTAGGTATGACTTGCAACCACTAGTAACCTGTGTGATTGTGGGTGTGTTCATGTGTGTGTGCGTGTGCGTGTGTCTGTGTGTGTGTGTGGGTGTGTGATCGAGAAAATTTGAGAAATTAGGGTGATAGAGAGTGTGAATGTGTGTGTGAGCATGTGCATTATTGTGTCTGTGTGTGTGTGTATGTATGTTTTATTTTATGTGTGTTTTTGTGTATGTGTCCGTGTCTGTGTGTATCTTTCTATGTAGAATAGAATAGAATACATTTTGATGTTATGAAACCTTAAGGTTTATAAGACACAAGTACATAGATAAATAAATGAATAGATGAATTACTTTATATACAGTTGATTAATAAACGACATTAATTGGAACAGCATTCATAAACAAATTTCCTAATCTAGTTTGTATATATTCATCATCTGTAAGCATCAACTGACTGGGAATATTTCCTGTGTTATTCGCATTTTGAATATCTTTTATATGTTGTTCCCTTAAGGCTTTATATTTAATGCAATGATCAAGAAGAAGGATTTTGCCTTCCAGTATGTTACAGTTGCTACACAATCTGTCTTCTCGTGTAATGTTTAAATAACTACCCTTTTCAATTTCAGGTCATGCGTGCCTATTCCGAGTTTTGTTAAAGGTTGACTGTGTTTTGTATCTGATATATTAAAGAATAGGTTTCAGTTTTGTACTCTGCTGCAATCTTATTGTAAAATCTAAGCTTTTATATTTTTCCTCTTTTATTTTTGCAGTATCTAATACATGTTTTCTCATTTTTGAGATTCCACATATTTTAGTCTGTGTACACTGAAAGTGAATTGGTTTTTCCTAATGTGATCAAGGCCTATAGTACCCGTGTATTTGTGCTTCTCTGTACAAGACGTGTATGTGTATCAAAGTTGCAATGAAAATAGGAGAAATGGCACAACTGTATGATGAAGAAGAGTTTAAGGACTGTTAACAATGATGTAATGGATGGTAATGTTTTCTGTGAATGGACATATGATGTTTGGTGTGATTACAGTTGACAAGTCCCCAGATAAAGTGTTGATTGGAGAAATCCCTCAAGAAGATGGCACAGTGATAAAACTGTTCAAGATTACGCCAAAGAAGGATGTGACCATTGAGGCTGAGAGTCCTGGTGACGTTTTGCAGCAAGTCCCTGTAAGTTGTTGGTTTTAGATGGTTATCCATATCATTCAATCTTGCCTCTGGGAATTGATAGTCAAATACCTCTTTTCCCCATTCCCTCTTTTGCTACCATTGCATTCAAACTAAAGATGTGTTACTCATATATTTCATATACAATCCTGGCTGTTGAGTTTATATTTGTAGAACCTTTCATACAAAGACCTCATCACATAGAAGATAATGTTCACAAACGACCATCTGAATGAACACATCTTCTTTCCTTATCGTCTTGCCATGCACTAAACCTGCACTGCTAATAAGAACTTTTGGCTTTCCAGGCATGTAATGTTTTCTGAAAATTAGACATTTC
>NC_134887.1:22295359-22380359 GCF_041734735.1 Babylonia areolata
TTACTAAATGTCTTCCTGATTTTGGTTAGAAAGTCAAACTTGTGATTTTCATGCTGAGTGAAATAAATTCATGTTGTGTTTAACTGCCAAAAGATCAGTTTCAAT
Organism: Babylonia areolata; assembly: GCF_041734735.1. Taxonomy (NCBI): domain Eukaryota; kingdom Metazoa; phylum Mollusca; class Gastropoda; order Neogastropoda; family Buccinidae; genus Babylonia; species Babylonia areolata. Next base: position 22,295,465 of record NC_134887.1, read on the forward strand.
TTTCAGTTTCAAGGAAGTGTCAAAGTGTGTGGACTGATCCATTTCCCCTGCACCACATCTACTGTAAACAGATTTCAAAATTCAGCTCCTAACAGATCGAGATAAGACAAGACAGAGAAAGAGAGGGGATACTAGGCTGCTGACAAGTGAATATCAGATAGAAAAGCCCTCATTCATTATCTGGGTTGAAGCATCTCATTGGTTTTGTCTTTGCAAAACCATGATTTTTGATTCTGGAATGATTCTGCCCACACTCTGTTCACTCTTTGAAGAAATTGCTGTATCTGTTTCCTCTGATCTGTCCATTAGCTATGTAAAGAGATTGCCATTTCTAGTCGGCTTCTAGTCTATATCATATGGATTCAGAGATTACTTGATTTACTCTGTCCTTTATCCATTTCTTGTATGTTGAAGTGATTGCTGCATTTGTTCTGTTCCCAGTCTGTTTCATTGCTGTTTTGAAGAGGTGGTTGCATCTGTTTTGTCCCTCATCAATGTGATATCTTAATGAGGAGGGTTTTTTCAGCATTTGATTTGCTCATGTCCATTTCCTAGCTGTTTGAAGAGATTGGTATATCTGTCTATCCCTGGTCTGTTTACTATCTGTTGTAGAGATTGCGACATTTCTCATGTGTCCAGTCCATTTCCTGTTTATTTGAAGAGACTGCATTATCTGTTCTACCCTTGATGTGTTTCTAGTCTATTTGAAGAGATTGCTGTATCACACCTCTAAGCACATAACTGCTGCTTTATCCTTCATCCTTGTGGCTGCACATAAGTACATGGGTTGTGAACAACCTGGGATGAACAGCAGTCACAAAACGGGTTTCTATGTCCGATAAGTAAGTGTTTTTCATCTACAAAGGCCCATTTGTTTGATTTGTCTTTGCAGAGACACCAACAGGAACAGAAGCTCCAGTTACACCTGAAGACTTAGGTATGACTTGCAACCACTAGTAACCTGTGTGATTGTGGGTGTGTTCATGTGTGTGTGCGTGTGCGTGTGTCTGTGTGTGTGTGTGGGTGTGTGATCGAGAAAATTTGAGAAATTAGGGTGATAGAGAGTGTGAATGTGTGTGTGAGCATGTGCATTATTGTGTCTGTGTGTGTGTGTATGTATGTTTTATTTTATGTGTGTTTTTGTGTATGTGTCCGTGTCTGTGTGTATCTTTCTATGTAGAATAGAATAGAATACATTTTGATGTTATGAAACCTTAAGGTTTATAAGACACAAGTACATAGATAAATAAATGAATAGATGAATTACTTTATATACAGTTGATTAATAAACGACATTAATTGGAACAGCATTCATAAACAAATTTCCTAATCTAGTTTGTATATATTCATCATCTGTAAGCATCAACTGACTGGGAATATTTCCTGTGTTATTCGCATTTTGAATATCTTTTATATGTTGTTCCCTTAAGGCTTTATATTTAATGCAATGATCAAGAAGAAGGATTTTGCCTTCCAGTATGTTACAGTTGCTACACAATCTGTCTTCTCGTGTAATGTTTAAATAACTACCCTTTTCAATTTCAGGTCATGCGTGCCTATTCCGAGTTTTGTTAAAGGTTGACTGTGTTTTGTATCTGATATATTAAAGAATAGGTTTCAGTTTTGTACTCTGCTGCAATCTTATTGTAAAATCTAAGCTTTTATATTTTTCCTCTTTTATTTTTGCAGTATCTAATACATGTTTTCTCATTTTTGAGATTCCACATATTTTAGTCTGTGTACACTGAAAGTGAATTGGTTTTTCCTAATGTGATCAAGGCCTATAGTACCCGTGTATTTGTGCTTCTCTGTACAAGACGTGTATGTGTATCAAAGTTGCAATGAAAATAGGAGAAATGGCACAACTGTATGATGAAGAAGAGTTTAAGGACTGTTAACAATGATGTAATGGATGGTAATGTTTTCTGTGAATGGACATATGATGTTTGGTGTGATTACAGTTGACAAGTCCCCAGATAAAGTGTTGATTGGAGAAATCCCTCAAGAAGATGGCACAGTGATAAAACTGTTCAAGATTACGCCAAAGAAGGATGTGACCATTGAGGCTGAGAGTCCTGGTGACGTTTTGCAGCAAGTCCCTGTAAGTTGTTGGTTTTAGATGGTTATCCATATCATTCAATCTTGCCTCTGGGAATTGATAGTCAAATACCTCTTTTCCCCATTCCCTCTTTTGCTACCATTGCATTCAAACTAAAGATGTGTTACTCATATATTTCATATACAATCCTGGCTGTTGAGTTTATATTTGTAGAACCTTTCATACAAAGACCTCATCACATAGAAGATAATGTTCACAAACGACCATCTGAATGAACACATCTTCTTTCCTTATCGTCTTGCCATGCACTAAACCTGCACTGCTAATAAGAACTTTTGGCTTTCCAGGCATGTAATGTTTTCTGAAAATTAGACATTTCAACAACTTCCAAAAGAAGGAAAGAAATAAAAGAAAGGATTAACATGTCTTTTCTCCCTATCTGCTTCTCTTCGTCCACCGTTTTGCCTGCATATCGCTTTCTATATGGTGTGTTTGACAACTGTTTTCACTATGAAATAAGAAAGCCAGAAAGGCATGGTAAAGTGAGAAAAAGAGCCAAACATGCAATGATTTGATACTAACGTTTTTTCTGCACATTGAAACAGTGGAAACTTTTTACATTACAGCACAACTTTCGTTTTGACAAAAACAAATCTCGCTTTCTGGTGGTGAGCTAACAGGTTCAAAGGCTTCCAGCCAAAACCGTATTTGTGGATCGTGAACAGATTATTTTCCTCTGTCTTTAGATACACAAGATTTTCTTCGGAATCTTTCTGGTTTGTCAAATTGGAGTTGTTGACATGATTTACAACCCGCTGTCTGCCATCTTGCCTCAAAATTGTTTTGGTGGGAATCGTTCAGAATGCAGTAGCTACTGTTGTTTGAAGCATTTATTTGTATTTGTATTACTCCTTTTGTCACAACAGATTTCTCTGTGTGAAATTCTGGCTGCTTCTCCAGGAAGACCTCGACGCTACACTGACAGCACCACCTTTTTAAAAAAAAAATTTCTCCCTGCAATTCTATTTGTTTTCCTATTGAAGTAGATTTTTCTACAGGATTTTGCCAGGGATAACCCTTTTCTTCTCGTGGGTTCTTTTATGTGCGCTGAATGCATGCTGCACACGGGACCTCAGTTTATCATCTCATCCGAATGGCTAGCACCCAGACCACCACTCAAGGTCTAGTGGATGTGGAGAAAATACTTGCGACTGCCGCTGTGATTCGAACCAGTGCGCTCAGATTCTCTCGCTTCCTAGGCAGACGCGTTACCTCTAGGCCAACACTCCCCATGAGCCATTAAGTTGTGGAAAAGACGGGAATAGGCCAACAGTTCGAAAGGTTTAAACACATAACTATAGGTTGTTTGGATAAGAGTAAAATGCTAATCTGATGGGGCAAAACCGTCCATCTGTTCATTCTCTTTGCAGAAAAATATTTCAGTACCACAGAATGAAAATGAAGGAAACTTTGGGATCAACTTAACGTAGTTTACACCTCATCTGACTGCAGTACTCCCTTTGCTAATTGTTTAATAAGAAAATCATTTTTGTTTGGAAGTGTTGCACAAGCATTTGTAGTTTTTATTTTAATTTGTCCAAGCCTAAAAGTTATGATGAAATGTAAAGCTTGTATACATATGATTGTAAAAGAATGAAATGCCAATCAGTCTGGGTTCATTTGAGTGGAATTCTTCCTTTTCCAGCATACGTTTCAAATATTTGTCCATTGGGCTTCATTAGGAGAGTATGACATCCCTGAATGTTGGCCTCCGTGATGATTGTTGATGTATCCTTTCACAAGAAATTTTCTCTGATGTCATACTCTCCATTTGAAGCCCTATGGTCGAATATTTGAGAGTGTAAGGGAAAAGGAAACAGTCATTTTGGGATGTCTTCATCCAAGGATCAATACTAATTGGCAATATTTTCATGGAGTGGTGTCAGCAGTTCCAGCCTTTACCTTGCTTATCTCTCTAAGATCTGTCAGCCTATTTATATATCTTTATATGTGTGTTAACGTGTGTGTATGTGTGTGTGTGTGTGTGTGTGAGAGAGAGAGAGAGAGAGAGAGAGAGAGAGAGGGAGGGAGAGAGACAGAGAACTGGTAACACCGCACACGCACATTCCCACTGTAAGTGTTTTTGATTTCTTTCTAATCTACATCAGTAGGAATTTTTTTTTAATCTTTACATTTATGTGATAGTTAAACCAGAATTGTTGTTAATGCTAAAGGGAATCTGAATCTAATTCTATAGATTATGATTCATCTTAGTTGTTGTTTTTCATCGCACCTTTGTTTGTATAGTACTTCTGCTGTTAGGACATACAGCATACTACAAGTAAGACTAAAATTGTCAAATGTCTTTTGTGTATCAGGACGTTGATGGAGATTTTCCTGTGGCTAGGCCTGTCACTGAAATTGTCATCATTGATTCAACAGACGAACCCAGAGAAGTTGTCATATGTGAAAAAGTCACAACAGGTAAACCTATCCATCTTGCAAGCTCCCTGGTCATATGGTTTCGTGTGTCTGTGTGCGCGACTTTGTGTGTGTGTGTGTGTGTGTGTGTGTGTGAGTGTAAATTTGGAGTGTCCAAAATTTGTCAGTGTAATGCATTCCAGATTGAAGTGAAAAAGGGAAAATGTTTCACACACACACACACACACACACACACACACACGCGCGCGCGCGCACACACCTATAGACACATAAGTATATAGATAGACAAAATCGGAAAAGACAAACAAACAAAAAAAAGAAAAGAAAAAGAAAACAAAACACTGCTAACTATATTTTTTTTTTAAATCAACAAAACTTTTCCATGCGTGTTTACTTTTTTTCTGTGTAGACAAATGTGTCTTACTGCAAACGAATTTTCTGACTCAAGTATGGGCTTTTAAAGAAACCTGTTTGACTCTCATGAATGATTTCCGGTGAAATATAGCTACATGTTATGCACTGGTGATACAAGGTAGGATTAACGTGTATGCATTATTGAGAAGATAAAGGTTGTCAATTCTCAGTTAACATTACCTTAAGCTTGCCATAAAACAACTTTCCCACACATACATTTAGGCCTTGATTGCTTCTTTAATCTTGTAAACACAACACCTCCTTTCTTATTTTAATGCTAATTTTCAGGGACACAATATTTATAACTTATCTTCAGAATTGCAACCGATTTTCTCCAAATGTATCATTGAAATGATTCATATCTTGTTCATTCCATTTGCAATGTTTTGCCCATAACAGGAACAACGCAGGAAACAACAGGTCCACTTACATCAGAGACCACCACAGTACCTCCAGGAAGCAGCACAGAGGGTCCACCAGGAACAACAGGTAACCTTCACTTACAGTTGACTGTTGGAGTGCAGAGACTGAATCTATTTGTCATGTATATTAGTATGCATGTATGCTAGGCACTAAAGTGTGCTTGATTTTAGGGTTGGAGCTAAGGGCCAAATAATTCATCAATCATACTTCTTAATTGGCTAGAATCCACATTTCCTGGACGTCATTGCCTGAAGCTATCCACTTGACAAAGTATCCATTGATCTAAGAAGCAAGAAACATGGACATGAAAAAGTGGAATGAAACACCTACACCTAAGTGAAATGTGATCAGTATTGTTTCAGCTACATACAGGAAATAAAATTAGTTTCGTCTTTTTAATATTCAGAGCATCAATAATGACTACTCATTTGTGATGTGATCTTTCTTTGTACTTTGTGAACAGGGCCCAGTGAAACACCATGTGCTGTTGAAATGAAGCCAGAAGTACCAGAGGGAAGTACAAAGATACCAGGAGAGGAAGAAGGCACGTTTTTACAGACGATAAGCTACACTGACCCAGTGTTCCTGGAGAATATTCCTGGTCCAGAGGATGAACCCAAAGGAGAAGTCTACATCTCATCACAACCTGTTGTAAGTGTGTGTGTGTGTGTGTGTGTGTGTGTGTGTGTGTTACGTGTATATGGTATGTTTGTGTTGTGTGTGTATGTGTTTGTGTATTTGTGTGTGAGGGTTTGTGTGTGTAGTGGATGTTAGTGCATGTTCTCGCAATCTCACTATTCAAGTGGTGCATTGATGTCGCCATGTACGATATAATATTTGTTTGAGTGGCTATGTGCAGGTGGGAGGAGTGGGGTGTGGTGGGAAGGGATGTGCTCATGCTATTGTTTTTGTGTTTAAAAGCATGCATACAAATTTGAGCGCATGATTGTATGAAAGAACAGGTCTAAGCAGTGTTTATTTTTCTTTCTCCTTCAGGACGGCAAAGTTACTGTCAGCAAAGATGAAAGTGTCATCATCCCTGTGATTTCAGAAGCAGGTAAGAAGTCCAAGCAGAAAAAACACAGTCTGTTTTGGGATCTGTCTGTCATGTGACCAGAGTTGAGGGGCATGTTGCTACTTATGAAGGTTTTTTTTTTTTTTTGGTTTTGTTTCTGTTTAACCCACCAGTTTTCCGATGTTCACCCATCCTGTCTTTCCTTTTCATGTCAGGGATCCGCTTTCGCTGCAGGCTAGGAAAAGTAACTCATACATAAGGAACTTTCTCTTGGACATGTTTATACAAGAAACTCATGGGATTCCACGTCAACTGCCACAAGGTCGTGATTATGTACATGGAAACAGAACCAGCTACTAACATTGATGACGAATTGTGAAGAAGATATCAACTGGTTGGAAGGGTCTATATAACCTGTAAATATTTTGAGCAAAATCTGAATGTGTACTTTCAGTTCTCTGCCTGTCTCTTTTTTCAAACATATTTCTGTTTGCTGTCTTTCAGGAATGACCACTTCAAGTACCATTACCACACCGGGTGAGACTAAAACAACAGGTAAAACAGCAGTTTGTGTGTGATGGTTATACATTACATTACTATATATGTTTAATGTTCTCAGTGTGTGTGTGTGTGTGTGTGTGTGTGTGTTGGGGAGTGGGGGGTGATGGGGAGAGAGAGAGGCCTGGAAACTTGCAGTCAATCTGAATTAATTGTGATATACTTGAAGAGACGTACACATACTGTAGTCTTCATCCCTTGTTCTGCTGTTTATGATTGCTATTGCAGATAATGAAAAGTGGAAGAAAGGCTGGGTTTGTTTTTACATCAGTGACATCTTTGTCATACTATTATGGTTCGTACTAGAGATTGCTATCATGTCTTGTCTTGTAACTGGAGTGCTGAGTTACAGCTTGTCTTATGACTGAATTTGCCAAAGTTTTGTCTGAATCCACTAACAGTACAAAAGGGAACACATGTATGAATAATTTCATCATTGTCTTGTGATTGAGAAGTGTTGGTGGTGATCTTGAAAAAAATGTAATTCTTTATGGAATTATTCTTTCTGAATTACGAAATAATGAACACTTACTAAATGTCTTCCTGATTTTGGTTAGAAAGTCAAACTTGTGATTTTCATGCTGAGTGAAATAAATTCATGTTGTGTTTAACTGCCAAAAGATCAGTTTCAATTTTCAGTTTCAAGGAAGTGTCAAAGTGTGTGGACTGATCCATTTCCCCTGCACCACATCTACTGTAAACAGATTTCAAAATTCAGCTCCTAACAGATCGAGATAAGACAAGACAGAGAAAGAGAGGGGATACTAGGCTGCTGACAAGTGAATATCAGATAGAAAAGCCCTCATTCATTATCTGGGTTGAAGCATCTCATTGGTTTTGTCTTTGCAAAACCATGATTTTTGATTCTGGAATGATTCTGCCCACACTCTGTTCACTCTTTGAAGAAATTGCTGTATCTGTTTCCTCTGATCTGTCCATTAGCTATGTAAAGAGATTGCCATTTCTAGTCGGCTTCTAGTCTATATCATATGGATTCAGAGATTACTTGATTTACTCTGTCCTTTATCCATTTCTTGTATGTTGAAGTGATTGCTGCATTTGTTCTGTTCCCAGTCTGTTTCATTGCTGTTTTGAAGAGGTGGTTGCATCTGTTTTGTCCCTCATCAATGTGATATCTTAATGAGGAGGGTTTTTTCAGCATTTGATTTGCTCATGTCCATTTCCTAGCTGTTTGAAGAGATTGGTATATCTGTCTATCCCTGGTCTGTTTACTATCTGTTGTAGAGATTGCGACATTTCTCATGTGTCCAGTCCATTTCCTGTTTATTTGAAGAGACTGCATTATCTGTTCTACCCTTGATGTGTTTCTAGTCTATTTGAAGAGATTGCTGTATCACACCTCTAAGCACATAACTGCTGCTTTATCCTTCATCCTTGTGGCTGCACATAAGTACATGGGTTGTGAACAACCTGGGATGAACAGCAGTCACAAAACGGGTTTCTATGTCCGATAAGTAAGTGTTTTTCATCTACAAAGGCCCATTTGTTTGATTTGTCTTTGCAGAGACACCAACAGGAACAGAAGCTCCAGTTACACCTGAAGACTTAGGTATGACTTGCAACCACTAGTAACCTGTGTGATTGTGGGTGTGTTCATGTGTGTGTGCGTGTGCGTGTGTCTGTGTGTGTGTGTGGGTGTGTGATCGAGAAAATTTGAGAAATTAGGGTGATAGAGAGTGTGAATGTGTGTGTGAGCATGTGCATTATTGTGTCTGTGTGTGTGTGTATGTATGTTTTATTTTATGTGTGTTTTTGTGTATGTGTCCGTGTCTGTGTGTATCTTTCTATGTAGAATAGAATAGAATACATTTTGATGTTATGAAACCTTAAGGTTTATAAGACACAAGTACATAGATAAATAAATGAATAGATGAATTACTTTATATACAGTTGATTAATAAACGACATTAATTGGAACAGCATTCATAAACAAATTTCCTAATCTAGTTTGTATATATTCATCATCTGTAAGCATCAACTGACTGGGAATATTTCCTGTGTTATTCGCATTTTGAATATCTTTTATATGTTGTTCCCTTAAGGCTTTATATTTAATGCAATGATCAAGAAGAAGGATTTTGCCTTCCAGTATGTTACAGTTGCTACACAATCTGTCTTCTCGTGTAATGTTTAAATAACTACCCTTTTCAATTTCAGGTCATGCGTGCCTATTCCGAGTTTTGTTAAAGGTTGACTGTGTTTTGTATCTGATATATTAAAGAATAGGTTTCAGTTTTGTACTCTGCTGCAATCTTATTGTAAAATCTAAGCTTTTATATTTTTCCTCTTTTATTTTTGCAGTATCTAATACATGTTTTCTCATTTTTGAGATTCCACATATTTTAGTCTGTGTACACTGAAAGTGAATTGGTTTTTCCTAATGTGATCAAGGCCTATAGTACCCGTGTATTTGTGCTTCTCTGTACAAGACGTGTATGTGTATCAAAGTTGCAATGAAAATAGGAGAAATGGCACAACTGTATGATGAAGAAGAGTTTAAGGACTGTTAACAATGATGTAATGGATGGTAATGTTTTCTGTGAATGGACATATGATGTTTGGTGTGATTACAGTTGACAAGTCCCCAGATAAAGTGTTGATTGGAGAAATCCCTCAAGAAGATGGCACAGTGATAAAACTGTTCAAGATTACGCCAAAGAAGGATGTGACCATTGAGGCTGAGAGTCCTGGTGACGTTTTGCAGCAAGTCCCTGTAAGTTGTTGGTTTTAGATGGTTATCCATATCATTCATTCTTGCCTCTGCTAAAACCATATTTGTGGATCGTGAGCAGTTTATTTCCTCTGTCTTTTGATGCACAAGATTTTCTTCGGGATCTTTCTGGTTTGTCAAATTGAAGTTGTCTGTATGCCATCTTGCCACAAAATCGTCATGTGGGAATCGTTCAGCATGCGATAGTTACTGTTGTTTTGAAATATTTAAGCCATTAATTTGTGGAAAAGTTTAGAATAGGCTAAATGTTCGGCAGATTTTAACACATGACTATAAGTTGTAAATTGCTGATCTGATGGGGCCAACAGTGTCCATTTGTGCACTCTCATTCTAGCATAATGTTCCAATTCTATTTAAAACAATGATGGCGAAAAATAACTTTTCAGAGTTTACCCTTCGCCTGACTGCATTACTGCTGTTGTTATTTGTTAAAGAAATCGTTTTTGTTGTGAAATGTTGCACAGGCGGTTGGAGTTTTGTTTTCACTTGTTCAGGCCTGAAATTCATGATGAAGTGTGAAACTTGCATAGGTGGGCATCCTTCAGTCTCGGAAGACTATGGAGTTGCGCTCTAGGTGTTTATTCTGGTACAGCGTCGGGTGTGGCTGGCCAGTCCGACGCGGGAATGACAGTCCCTGTGGCAGAGGGCACGGATGAAGTCTGACGCTGGTCTGTCTGCCTGGGCTGCAGCCTTTCTTATTCTCTTTGCCTCGTGCTGCTGAGCGAGTGTCTCTTCGAACTTGGAAAGACCTTTCTGCACAGTCTATCTCCAGAGTGACCGTTCGAGGGCTGTTGCTTCCCAGTTGTTCTGGTCGATGTTCAAGGCCTTTAGGTCCCTCTTGCACACGTCTTTGAATCGCAGCTGTGGTCTGCCTGTGGGACGTTTTCCCTGCACAAATTCGTAGAGGAGATCTTTAGGGATCCGTCCGTCGTCCATGCGCACGACATGGCCGAGCCAGCGCATACGTCTCTGTTTCTCTGTTGTACATGCTGGTGCATCCAGCTCTTTCCAGGACAGTGTTGTTTGGGACCTTGTCCTGCTAGGTGATGTTCAGGATGCGTCGGAGGCTACGCATGTGAAAAGCATTGAGCTTTCGCTCTTGTCGGGCACGCAAAGTCCAGGACTCGCTGCCATATAGGAGGGTGCTCATGACGCAGCTCTGTAGATCTCGATCTTTGTGTGCTCAGTCAGCTTGCTGTTGTTCCATGCTTTCTTTGCCAGTCTGGTCATGGTGGTAGCTGCCTTGCCGATGCGCCTGTTGAGCTCTGCGTCAAGTGAGAGGGTGTCTGAGATAGTTGAGCCCAGATAAACGAAGCCGTGGACGACATCCAGTTCATGGTCATTGATGCTGATGGCTGGGGGAGAGTCAGCATCTTGTCCCATGACCTGTGTTTTCTTCAAGCTAATGGTAAGTCTGAAGTCTTGGCAGGCATCGCTGAAGCAAGTCATGAGCTGCTGTAGGTCCTCGGGTGAGTGGGCGGTTACTGCTGCGTCGTCTGCAAAGTGAAGGGCGACGATGTCCATCTGCAGTCTGCTCAGTTCTCTGTCGATGACGGCTGTCTTGCGAGCATCATTTACTTCCTGCAGGTCGTCAGAAAAGCCTGGTGTCATTGTCCTTACATTCCACGTGCCCAATTTCAGGGTGGGAGTTTTCATTTTTCTGTTGCCTGGTGCACAGTTGTCAATCCGCTTGTCGGTTTTCACCCTAAACCCCACGCATCCAGTGAGGCTAACGGACCGTGGCGGGGCAGCACCATACTGGCTGGGGACTGCCCTGCTTAAGGCGGGCGGTAGCTGCCCAGTGAGATGCGATGACCTCTCCCACCGTCGGAAGCAGCCCCTGGCGTCTGACTCTACGCCAGTTGAGTATGCAGACTTATAACCGGTAGACTGATACTTCCCGTGTTTTGTCGACGCTGCAAAGCGAAGCTGGAGTGACCTCTCCAGAGCGCGAAGCCTGGGTAAGTAAGTATGGAGGGCAAGCTGTTACCCATGCAGCAGACACCCCCCCCACCCCCCACCCCCCCGCGCCCCCTCCACGTCGCTGGAATGGTCCATTGGAAAGGCAAGCGCCGATGCACATGGTTCCAGTGCCGTCGCAGGAGTTGCCAGAACGTTGCTGTATACAGCCTCTGACTGCCTTGGGGACTTGGGATTTTTCCTCAGGGTTGACTCCCGAAGCCTTTCCTATGAGTGGGTATGGCCGCAAGGCAGCGGAGGTTTGAAATCAGAGTTTTCTCTTGGATGAGCTGTCTTCCCAGACTGATGAGCCCCATCTACCCAAAGCACTGGTTTTCAGGCGCCAGGTGACCCGCCTTCGCCCCTTCTCCTATCAGTAGTAGCAGTTCCGCCGGGCTTATATCAAAGCCACACGAGCAGGCTAGGAGCTGGACTTAGTTGTCAGAGGCTGTTGGAGACGCGCGCCGTGAGGGGCATTTTATAGACAATGGGAGCTTGTCCCCATTGCCACCCCTCGGCTATGACAACCTTGGAAACCAACTTGCATAGACATGATTGTAAAACAGTGAAATGTCAATCAGTCTGGGTTCATTTGAGTGGAATTCTTCCTTTTCAGAGCACACAACGTTTGAATTTTCGCATTTTGGGCTTAATTAGGAGAGTATGATGTCCCTGGATGTTGACCCCCATGACGATTATTGACATAGCCTTTTGCATGAAACATTCTCAGACATCATATTCTCCATTGGAAGCCCTGTTGTGGAACATTTGAGAGTGTAACGGAGAAGAGAACTGTCGTTTTGCGTTTCTTCATCAAAGGTTCGATACCAATGGGAAATATTTCCATGAAGCAGTGCCAACAGTTCCAACCTTTACCTTGCTTTATGTATCTGTCTCTCCAATTTTCTATCGATCTGTCTATCTATCTATATGTATGTATGTGCGTGTGTGTGTGTGTGTGTGTGTGTGTGTGTGTGTGTTTTAATCAGTGGGAATTTGCGTCTTTTTCAGTGACATTAAAACCAAACTTGCTTGCTATTAATGCTTGAAGAAATCAATATTCTTCTTCTTCGTTCAAGAGCTGCAACTCCCACGTTCACTCGTATGTACACGAGTGGGCTTTTATGTGTATGACCGTTTTTACCCCACCATGTAGGCAGCCATACGTATACTCCGTTTTCGGGGATGTACATGCTGGGTATGTTCTTTTTTCCATAACGCACCGAACGCTGACATAGATTTCAGGATCTTTAACGTGCGTATTTGATCTTCTGCTTGCTTATACACATGAAGGGGCTTCAGGCACAACCAGGTCTGTACATATATTGACCTGGGAGATCGAAAAAATCTCCACTCTTTACCCACCAGGCGCCGTTACCGAGATTCGAACCCGGGACCCTCAGACTGAAAGTCCAGCGCTTTAACCACTCGGCTATTGCGCCCGTCGAGAACCAATATTCAATTCTTGTATGATTCACCTTAGTATTTTTTCATTGCTCATTTGTTTATATAGTACTTCTGCTGTTAGGACATACAACATACTACAAGTAAGACTAAAATTGTCTTATGTCTTTTTGTGTATCAGGACGTTGATGGAGATTTTCCTGTGGCTAGGCCTGTCACCGAAATTGTCATCATTGATTCAACAGATGAACCCAGAGAAGTTGTCATCTGTGAAAAAGTCACAACAGGTAAACCTATCCATCTTGCAAGCTCCCTGGTCATATGGTTTCGTGTGTCTGTGTGTTTGCACTTGTGTGTGTGTGTGTGTGTGTGTGTGTGTAAATTTGTAGTGTCCAAAATTTGTCAGTGTAATGCATTCCAGATTGAAGTGAAAAAGGGTAAATGTTTCACACACACACACACACACACACACACACACACACACACACACACACACACACACACACACACCCCTATAGAAACATAAGTATATAGATAGACTTTCAAACTTCCTAGTCATATGGTTTGTGTGTGTGTGTGATGTGTGTGTGTGTGTGTGTGTGCCTGTGTGAATGAGTGAGAGGGTTGACAAAAGCTGGTCTGAATTGTACGTTTAAGAAACAGAACAGAACACACTGGAATTTGTACTGGATCTAATCTTGATTGGCTGTGATGCTGTGTCCATTGCTATATGCAGCATCTTTTTTCCCCCTTTTTTTACTTCCTGCTTAACTGTGTGTGCGTGCGTGTGTCTGTGTGTACCTCTGTGCGAATGAGTGAGAGTGTGGACTAAAGCTGGTATGAATTGTACATTAAATGAACAGAGCAGCACAGGTTGAAATTTTGTTCTTTACTATAACTTATTGCCTGAAACGGGCTTTAGAAAATGATAACCACTGTTTTTGAAACACTGGATTTTAAACACCAGTTTAACTCTCTCCATACGAACGGCAAAAGAGACGACGTTAACAGCGTTTCACCCCAATTACCATCATCAAAATATTGCAAGCGGAAGGCTCTTATACTGAAGAGGTGAATGTTGACAAAGAATACCACAATTCTGACGACGGAAGCTAAAGGTTGGGTCATTCAGACACCCACAGGACATCCGAGGGGTATGTGTAGAGGAGAAGAGAGGACTGGCCGTACTGAGTGAGTTAAAGACTATTTATGGATATAGCACTTTGCAAAGAAGGTGACTGAACACAAATTACAGTAATGTCAGCATAAAGAATGAAGAGTTTGAACAGAGTATCTAAATTGTGCGTATACGTCCTTTTTTGTCCACATGATTGGCTGGTTTATAAAGAATTTTTGCAGTCAATAAAACGAAGTATAACTGCTTTTTCATAAAACGGAAAAAATTGTGTGATTTTGTGAAATGAAAATGTGTGGTCGTTCACACTGTGTCCTGCTCTCTATCATACTTGCTCCGAATAGTGTTGTGCTTTTTAAAGTAATCAGTAAAATGTTTATTTGTCAGACTTACTTAAGGAACTTTACTCCTATTTTCCTCTCTCCACCCACGTGTGAATGGGTATCTGACTTGGTTGAGGAAAGTTTTAACGTAGGAAAGAGAAGATTGGGCACTGCCTAGGAATCCTGTGCCGAGCCGTCGACACAGTGAATAAAAATTCACTGCACTGGTGGCAGCTTGGTGTTTTAACCTTGACTTTCATCAGGCTACTAAAGTAAATAGGAGAATACCTGGGTAGTTTATTGTGTTACCCGTGCTTCCTTTGTGCTTAAATAAATGTTTGATCACAGCAGTTGTCCAGTTTCAAGGTACTTTCAAGACGAGAAATTTAAATCAAAAGAATTTTATAAAGACGACTATCACTGCTTTCTGATGCTGCTTTCAATAACACATTTGTTAAGAATCAAGCTTTATTATTTTTATATCTTTACCTCTGAACAGATTATGTTCAAATTATGATAAATAATCAAAATATGCATTATCCTCCATACCGTATTGCACGTGGTTTCCTTGTTTTCCGTATCATCACGTACTGTGTGTGTGTGTGTGTGTGTGTGTGTGTGTGTGTGTGTGTGTGTGTGTGTGTGTGTGTGTATTAATTGAGAGAGAGACAGAGAGAGAGAGAGAGAGAGAGAGAGAGAGAAAACGAACGAACGAACGAAATTTCATTTCACGAGGGTAAGGGAATAAGCACAATTGCTTTTTTTACATCCGGCCCTCTGGGGGGGGGGGGGGGAGTGAAATAAATGCATGCACAAAAGCAAATTCTTCACACACACAAAAAGAAGGAAAAAAAGAAAAAAAAAACCGTGCTCCCTCATCCACCCACCCTTCCAACAACAACAAAAAGGTAAGTATGAACATCACATAATTCAATACATCAACAGCATATGTGAATGGTGCAAAGACATGTACAAATGATACATTTATGGGGGAGACAGAGAGTAAGGATGAAGGCAGGAAGAAGAACAGAAAGAAAGACGTTGAAGAAAAGAGAGAGAGAGAGAGTATTTCTATATTTCTGAGGATAATAGATATGCACTGGTATGCTTTGTACATCCAATCCCAACTCCGAACAAGAGTCTACACTACACAACACTACATAACAGGACAGAGAGAGGGGGAGGGACGTCGAAGAAGTACGGTAATTAACGAACCAACAGTCTGATCAAAACCATTCAGTTTAGTTAACCAAGGTGATCCGTTCAACAATATGTGAAGCCATTTTTTTTATTCCCTTCATTTTCATGTGCCTGATTGAAAATCAATATCTTGAAGAATTTGTCTTGTCTTGTCTTATATTGTCTTGTCTTGTCCCTGTTTCACAATATATGTCTTTGTGTCTGTCTGTCTGTGTCTTTATCTCCATCTCTATCGGTCTGTCTGTCTGTCTGTCTCTCTCTCTCTCTCTCCATCAAGTTTGCACTGGATTCTCGCGGCTCTCAGAGAGAAGTAAAATAGCGTTCTGGCCGGCCCTGTGTCAAAACCGATACTGTGGAGGATCTTTTTAAGAAGGAAGTAAAAGTTTCTTTGGCACCGGAAAATTCCCCTGACAGCTCAGGCCACGAACCGATTGCCTCGTGCGGGGCACGTGGAAATGTTGAGCATGAGAAATGTCCCGTTCAGCACGAATATGATGACAGCTCAGGCACGTGTACAAATGCTGTGTCATATAATGTCCCGCATGATAACATGGAAGGGGGTTAGACAGTTCTGCCGTAAATAGAAATGCTAAACATAGTATCAGTCCGCGTGTAAATAAAAAAATCTTTGTTGTTAGGAAAGGACGCGATGTGTTCAGATTGTTTTCGTAGTTTTTCCTTTTTGTCATGGAATGTAAATGGTTTGCGCTCTAAGTTGTTATTTCCTGACTTTCTTTCCTATATTTCAACCTTTGATTTCGTGTGTCTTGTTGAAACTTTTGAAGAAGGTTGTGAAACTGATTTGTTTACTGGGTTTAGAATGTTTGGGAAACCTGCTGTTAAGTTTACAAAACAAGGGAGGAAATCTGGTGGAATCATTTGTTTATTTAAGAATAAGTTATGTCCATTTATTCGTGAATTGAAAACAAAATATGAAAATATGTGTGTGTTTCTGATTAATAAACGGTTATTTGGTTTAATGAATGATATTCTTTATGTATGTGTTTATATTCCACCAGAAGGGTCTCCATTCTATACTCACTATGACTATGACCAAGGAATATCGTTACTCGAAGATTGTTTGACTGACTTATTATTAACACTAGATGATGTTCATATAATCCTTTGTGGCGATTTAAACAGTCGAATTTCAAAATTTTCCCCATCTCTTCCAGTAAACGACGCAGAGCGTCAATTAAAAAGTTGCTCGGTAAACTCAAACCGTTGTTCTCAAGGTAGTTTTTGTAAACTCTTATGGAAAATATTTGTTAAACTTGTGCACTGCCTTTGACTTGACTATGTTGAATGGGTTATGTAATGGCGACCAGGAAGGTCGCTATACATACATGGGCGAAAATGGCTGCAGTGTGAACGATTATTTTGTATTGTCAAATGATTTTTATAACGTTATTTCAGAGGTGTGCGAATTGTGTATTGGTGATCGTGTTGAATCGGATCATTTTCCTGTTGAATGGCATATTTCATTTCAAAATGAAAACCATTTAGAGGAAAGCAAGTCTAATACTCATGTTATAGAAAAATATGTTTGGAATATGGATAGATGTCAAGAATTTTTCAGTAGGATGTATGAAGTTGATATCCAGGAAAGATTTAAATTAGCTGTAGAAATGATTGATGTGAATATAAATGAAGCCTTGGATGTTTTTGATAGCTGTGTCCGTGATTGTGCTACGTGTATGAAGAAGACTATTAGAGTGAATCAAAATGATCGAGTTGGTGGTTGGTTTGATGGGGAATGTAGGCTTAGCAGGACGAAAGTTCGTAGATTGTTGAGAAAGTGTCGACAAACTCTAGATAAAGATGACAATGTAAGTTATGTAAGAGCTAGGAGAGAATATAAAAATTTGTTACGCAGAAAGAAAAAGTTGTTTAACAAGAACATTTTGGATAATCTTTTATGGTCAAATGGTAACCAAAAAGATTTTTGGAAAAATATGAATAAAACTTCCTTCAAAAGGAAGCAGCCTAAGAACGATATTTCTATTGTTGATTGGTTTCGACATTTTAAAGCCTTACTCGATAAAGATTCCTCACTTTATAGTAACGATTACGAGTTACTGGACATCGAAAATCATTTTATCAATCGTCCAATCTCCCGGGAAGACGTTATGTTTGCTCGAAGAAAAATTAAAAAATGGTAAAGCTGCAGGCCGTGATGGGATCTTAGGGGAATTTTTTAAAACTCCATGTGAACAAACTGTAGATTTTTTCTTAAAATTTTTCAACACACTGTTTGATAGGGGCATTTATCCTGATAACTGGTGTGAGACTGTTACTCTTTCACTGTATAAAAAAAGGTAATGTAAACGATACAAATAACTACAGAGGAATATCATTATCAAATATTAGTAGTAAAGTGTTTAGTATGATAATTAATCAGCGACTCCAGGAATATGTAGAAGAAAATAATGTAACTGGTGAATATCAAGCTGGCTTTAAGCGTGGCTATGCAACAGTTGATCATATGTTTACCCTTTTGGCCTTAATTCAGAAACAATTCGCTTATAATCGTAAACTTTATGTTGCTTTTATTGATTTCGAAAAGGCTTTTGACTCTATCAATAGAAATTTATTATGGCCTATATTGCTAAAAAAAAAAAAAAAAAAAAAAAAAAGAAGGTATTAGTGGAAAGCTTTTTAAATGCGTTAAGAGCATGTATGATGTTGTTAGAACAAGGATAAGATCAGGTGCCGAACTTACTAATTATAACTGCTGATGGGCAAGGGCTACGCCTGACAGGCAGCATAGTCCTAGCTCTCGTTTCTTTCGTCAGTTGTGTTGGAATGTGATTGTGCGTTGACGTAAAAGTTGTGTATGTATTTTATGATGGAGTGGAGTATACACTGGTGCTTGTTTTGTGCGATTCTGCCACCGGGACTTCAAGTTATTTGGACATGTTTTCTGTGTAACCTGGCAAGTATTCTTGCTTGTCAGAGCACGCCATTTCTTCACCATCCCCTTTCGCACGCGCAGCCCGCTCCGCGTGTTCCTGAAGCTGACCTCTACCACAGGCCCTTGCTTAATGCTCATTCTCCCCGTGTGTCTTACACACGGGACCAACTCCTGTCCGTGCCTCCTGCAGCACTTGACCCTTCTGTCATCGACGCCATCAGAGGTGTGGGTATAGGTTGCCACCTCCCCCGTGTTCGCACTCATCGTGCAGGACGTCGCAAGCAGAGGAAGATAGCTGTTGTGTGTGGTACTGGACGAGTAACTTCCACTGACCATCCTGTTAAATGCATCAACTTTAATAACTATATTCGTGTACCTCTGTCCTGCTTTCCCTCCCACCGCTCAACTCAAATTTCTCAAGGTCTGTTCAACGCCCAGTCAGTTGGTCCTCGCCTCAAACGCTCAGCGATTAACGAACATCTGCTCTCAATCAGCCTCGACATCCTGTGTATCACAGAAACTTGGCTTCGCAGTACTGGGGATGAAGCTAAGTGTCGAGATCTCGCTCCCCCTGGCTACACTACCACCTCCTTCCCTCGTGTTACAACAACTTGCGGGGGAGGAATCGCCTTCGTTGTGTCAGACAGGCTGCTCCCACACACAACGTACACATCTGCCTTTCCCTTCAACCATGCCTCATTCGAACTGGCCCAGCTTTCACTGTCGATGCCACATTCCCACCTCAATGTGTTCTGCCTCTACCGTCCGCCACCAAACAAGAAAAATAAACTTTCTGATACGATGTTCATAGAACAGTTTCCGGACTTCTTAGAATACGCTAATAGTTTACCAGGCTCCCTACTTATTGTTGGTGATTTTAATTTTCATTTTGATTCACCCACACAGTTTTATACCTCTAAATTACTTGAAATTGTCAGTTTGTTCGATCTTAACCAGTCTGTAACCGAGCCTACACACAATCGTGGTCACATCGTCGATTGGGTGTTGCACAGAAATGAGGACTGCCTCCTGAAGTCTACCACCGTCGATCACACCCTGTCCTCCGACCATCACAGTGTGACGTGTCATCTGAACCTCACCAAACCTTCCACGCCCCGTGTGTATAGGGAGGTGCGCACACTGACCTCAATCGACTTAGACTTATTTAAAGCTGACCTGCTGACTAATATCCCTTTTGAGCCGACTGCTGACCAGCTATCCACTGTCCTACGCGCTGCACTCGACAGGCACGCCCCGTCGACTCTGCGCCTGATCTCCAATCGTCCCCCGTCGCCTTGGTACAACACCGTGGGACCAGAGCTGTTGGAGGCCAAGCGGGAGAGAAGGAGAGCTGAGAGGCACTGGCGTGCCACTAGTTTGACCATCAGTAGGGACATTTTTCAGACAGCCAGGAATAATGTAACAAACATTGTTGACAGGGCAAAGTCAAAGTTCTACTCTTCTAAAATACGTGCATGCACCACAGCCAAACAGCTTTTCAACGCTACGAACAATCTACTAGGTAAAATGAAAAACACTCCTCTCCCTACAACATTTTCGGTGCAGGAACTCCCTCAAAAGTTTTCTGACTTCTTCACCGGCAAAATATCATGCATTCGTGAGAAGCTTGACTCTGTTGTGTCTCCTTCTTCACCCGTTCAAGAACGCGTGTACAGTGGTCCTGTTTTACATTGTTTCCAGCCGGTTACTGAAGATTTTGTGAAGAAAGTGTGTCTGAGCGCTCGTCCGAAATCCTGTGAGCTTGACCCTGTCCCGTCTTCTTTGTTGGTCGAATGTATTGATGTTCTACTGCCACATATTACTCACGTCATCAATTCTTCCTTACTGTCTGGTTGTTTCCCTGAAAGCTTCAAATCTGCTGTTGTACGTCCACTCATCAAGAAACCATCTTTGGATCATAATTGTTTGAAAAATTATCGACCTGTCTCTAATCTGTCATTTTTATCAAAACTGCTAGAAAAGATCATATTGTCCCAGCTCTTAGCTCATCTGGAGCAGAATGGTTTACTTAATTCCCACCAGTCAGCTTATAGACGTGGTCATAGTTGCGAAGCAGCCCTTCTTAGAATAGTGAATGATTTGCTTTCGGGATTTGATGAGGATAAGATATCTGTTCTCACTCTCTTAGATTTGTCAGCAGCTTTTGACACTATCGACCACTCTATCCTCTTGAACAGACTTAAAACTTCCTTTGGTATTCGTGACACTGCACTAGCATGGATCACGTCTTACCTGTCAGATCGTACACAGAAAGTGTGTGTAAATGATACATACTCTAGAGTATCTGCCTTGAAATATGGTGTCCCACAAGGGTCCGTCCTAGGTCCTGTTCTTTTCGTGCTGTATGCGGCTCCTGTGTCGGATGTCATCAGTCATCATGCGATGTCGCATGAGAGCTTTGCTGATGACACACAACTTTATCAGTCGGCTTCCATAGCTGAATTTGATGCACTGGTGACTCAAACACAGGAGTGCATTGCTGGCCTAAAGGACTGGATGACTCTCAACAAGCTGCAATTAAATGATGATAAGACTGAATTTATGATAACCTGTCCAAAGAAGTTTCGTCAACATCCTTCCTTTCCTGACTCTGTTCTGATCAATAGCACACCTGTTTCACTTTCTCCCTCTGTTCGCAGTCTTGGTGTAATCCTGGACCAGTCCCTTTCCTTCCAACAGCACATTTCGAATATCTGTAAAGTTGCCTATTTGGAACTGCGTAGAATCAGCTCTATCCGCCACTATCTCTCAACCGATGCAACCAAGACACTTGTATGCTCTCTGGTTCTCTCAAGATTGGATTACTGCAACTCTCTTTTGGCCGGCCTTCCCAAATACCTGTTAGACAGACTCCAACGAATTCAGAATAACGCTGCCAGACTCATTTGCAGAGCTTCTAAATTTGACCATGTTTCTCCTCTCCTTCAGTCTCTCCACTGGTTGCCTGTTTCTGATCGAATAGACTATAAGCTATCCACTCTGACCTTTTCCGCAGTCAACGGATCTGGCCCAAAGTATCTTTCTGAACTCATCCATATCTATACCCCGTCTCGCCAGCTCCGTTCTTCTTCTGATACTCGACTTCTCAGGATACCTCACGTCAGAAGTAAGACCTATGGACACAGATCGTTTTCTTTTCAATCGCCAAAGACGTGGAACAAGCTCCCTGATAACCTCCGTCATTCTGATTCCCTCGCATCTTTTAAATCTCGTCTCAAAACTCACCTTTTCCCTCAGCAATAAGTTCAATTGTGGCAGGTCCACAACTACATGCATGTATATGAATGTGTATCGTGTGTGCGTGTGTTTATGTAAGTTTGTGCCTGCCTGTGTGTGCGTATGTGTTAGGGTAGCTGTTAGATACACATGCATGTTAATATGTATGTATGCAGTGTGTGTGTGTGTGTGTATGTGCGTGCGTGCGTGTGTGTGTGTGTGTGTGTGTGTGTGTGTGTGTGTGTGTGGTCACATTTTGGTGTGTGTATGTAACACAGATATAATGTTTTATGTTATCAAAAGCGTTTTTGTAAAGCACCTAGAGCAGATTTCTGGATAGTGTGCTATATAAGTATCCATTATTATTATATAAAATGTACAAAAGGAGTGAAACAAGGAGATGTCTGTAGTCCTGTTTTGTTTTCTATATTCATAAATGAATTATCATTGGAAGTAATTGAGAAGGGAAGACATGGCGCTATGTTTATGGTTGATTATTTTGAATTGTTTATCTTATTACTAGCTGATGATGTGGTTTTGCTTTCAGAGACAGTTATTGGTTTGCAAACACAGCTCAACAACTTAAGAAATGCGGCTTATAAATTACAGTTACGTGTAAATTTGAACAAAAGTAATATCGTAGTGTTTAGAAAGGGAGGCTATTTGGCTGCGAGAGAAAGATGGGTTTTTGAAGGTATTGAGTTGTCTGTAGTGAATGTGTATAGATATCTTGGTATACTTTTTTCAACCCGTCTGAGTTTTGTATCTGCCTGTAGAGATCTGTCCAGTAAAGCAAAGAATACATTGTTATTTGTTCTAAAGAAACTGTATACGTTGAATAATAATTCTCTGGATCTCTTTCTAAAACTTTTTGATAGCCAAATACAACCCATTGTACAATATAGCTCTGAGTTGTGGGGTTTAGACAGGAAAGCCATTGTACACTGTGAATCGGTGCATTTGTTTGCGCTCAAAAAATTTCTTGGAGTTAATATGAGAATGCCAAATGATCTAATATACGGAGAGACAGATAGATACCCCATTTATATAAATTCTGCAGTAAGATGTATCAGGTACTGGTTAAAGTTGCTGAGGATGAATAATGATAGATTACCAAGAAAGGCTTACGATATGTTGTATAGTTTAGATATAAGGGGAAAAATTAATTGGGCTTCTAATATACGAACATGTCTATTTGAACTTGGGCTAGGATATGCATGGGTTTATCAAGGGGTGGGAGAAGAATATGCATTTGTGCGTACTTTTCGTCAGCGACTGATAGACAGCAGATGGCAAAGCTGGGAAAGCCATATCGGGTTAAGTAATAGATTTGAAGTATACAGACTATATACCTCGTTGCATATAGTGAAAAGCTATCTTTTGCTAAATCTTGATCGACATTTACGATCTGTTTTGACAAGGTTTAGATTAGGTATTTCAGAAATTAATACTCATTCTTATCGCTATAAATATTTAAAAATTAAAAATAAAAAAAAAGATTCTGATCTGCTGTATCCAATGTGTTAAGGTTCAATTGAAGATGAACTCCACTTTGTTTTGGTGTGCCCTGTGCTGAATGATTTTCGTGTGAAGTTCATACCAAAGAAATATGCAGAGCCATGCTTGTTCCGTCTGGGTCTACTGATGACATCTAATAATGAAAGCATTATTCGAAATTTAGCATTGTATCTTCATAAAGCATTTCAGTTAAGAGAGACAATCGTGTCTTAATTTTTTGTGTGTATGTGTTGTGTTTATTTTCGAAAGACTTGTCGTGCTTGTTTAATTCTTGTTTTGATTATAGAATTATGTTATTGCCCCTCTTCATATGGGGCTAAGGCCTTGAATGAATAAAATATCTGAATCTGAATCTCTCTCTCTCTCCGTTATTCTATCTATCTTACAGATAATAGGATGTTTGATGTGTTATTTGGGGTTTAGTGGGGTTTTTTCTTTTGTTTTGCTTTTGTTATGCCTGTAATATCACTTCGGCGCAATCGAAACACTGATGCATTATTTCTGTTTTGATTGTCAGCGTTTACAACAACCACAGAAGAGTCCACACAGGGTAAAAAATCTTCACGCATGTCTTGTTCTTTCATACTTTTGTTTTCATTGTCAATGCCTTTTGCTCCTGAAAGACCTGTTGATATATCAATTGTCATGATATATTTGTAAAGACGGTATTTAATGTTTCTTTTGTTTATAAAAAGAATAATTTTGGATGACGATAGACATACCTCTTTTGTAACACACACACACACACACACACACACACACACACACACATTCTTGGTAAATTCTTGCTCGTCGTTTTGTATTATTTCACTCAAATAGTTGGAAATAAATGTAATTTGAGATCTTATACGTATGTTCAACGCGTTTCGCCGGTAGATAGGAACATAGTTGACCCATAGAAAATATGAACGTTTGTGAGAAAGCAAGACGGCAACACTGGTGGACAGACAAGACTGGAAAAACGTCATACTGGCAACCATTTCACCGGGCTTTCTTTCAGGGCGTATCGTTATTTGTCCTGTACAAATTGCCCTTCTCGCCTTGAGGCTCCCAAGATTTAAGAGGTTCCAGCTGCTGTGATAGCTTTGAATCACCTAATTGTATTGTGGGAAATACTTTCTTTTATCGATCTCACTCATCCAAAACGTGACACTATTTACATTCACCCAAGAGATCGGTTTGTCAGTAAAAGCCGCTTCTCTAGTGGCTTACTTGTTTGCGCATTCCTTTTGTGCAGAATTGTTGTACGTTGTAGGCTTCTAGTTCGCTGCTAGTCAAGGGTCATCTAAATAAACCGATCTGCTTGCCTAACTGACTGGGGTTTGTCACCATAAAACCCAACACGACCTATGCGTGCAAGTTTGATGTTGCTGCTGTTGTAGATTTTTCGCTTTTTTCCGGAAAATACGAAACTTGCGTTTAAGGCTTTCAGGTGACCATAACCCCCCCCCCCCCCCCCCCCCCCCCCCCCCCCCCACCCCCGGCTCCCCCGCCCCTCCCCGGGGGGCTTTGGGGGGGGTCATTATGATTTCCGGAAAGTGTGATCAATTTGCCATCCTAATGTACCTGTCTGCCAAGTACGAATTACGGTATGAATATACCAGGGTATGGTTAAAAAAAATGCAGTTATATTGTCGCGAAAGTGTGTGATCAATAAAAATGGTATGTTGTTATTCGTGAAGTGCCCTATTTGACTACGATTTGGTTTCCATAGCTTCATTTTATATCACACAACCTTCTGCTATCAAGAATGACCTGCTAAAATGTACCCGAGCGTTACAGGCGTTCTATTACTGACCCAAACGCCACAATTTCGTGTATCGTGTCGCCGCAATTTACAACAACCATCTATTTGGTAAACAAAACATCATCATTAATGTGTTTTTGCGTCCATATACCGCACTTACATCAGCAGGGTTTTTTTTTCACAATATTTGCTCTATAGTTTGGTCAGTTTTTTCTGTCCACAATTACCTATCCGTAATTACCTGTGTCACATAACGTCAGTTGCGGTTTAAGAAATCAGACAATATTAAAAAGAAAAGAAAAAAAGGACCCCATCAGCTCCCTTCTTTGGCATTTGCGAAAGGTGTGGCCAACACAAATAGCTGACAGTTTAGAGTTCATTGCAAAACTAACTATAATCATTCATTTCGATTTACAGAAAATATCACTGAGTTCCTGTGCACAACCAGTATGTGCCGTCTTTCATTTCTTACCACAAGAACCTCATTCTTACACAACGCGAATATTGATGGTATACTTTTGCAGTATTTTTTCTCCATTTTGGGGGACTTTAAGATGCCCATTTGCGTCCTCGGAGAGTTCCATTTCATTTTGCGAGTCTTCGAGAAACTGTCCCAGATGAAGTATCCCCAGAGCTTCCAACACTGAAGTGGGCCCTGATGGCATGGTCGTTGTGTTTCCCGGCCACAAAGGCTTTAGTGGAGCCCCCGATGTAGATGCCCAACTGAACGGTGATGTCTCTAAAGCCTGTTCCTGTCATGAGTTTTCCCAGTGTACCGAGCGAACAAGTGAAGTGAAATGCATCAAGACATACCGCATTCTTCTGGGACTGATCATTTTGCCAAATGGCCATCAGTGCTTTCTTTGTAAATCACTATTGTCATCGCAGGAGTGAGGTATCACGCCACTGGGAGAGACGGTTTCTGGCAGCAAGCTGTTACTTTAAGTCCACTGTAGCAGACTGCAGTTTCAAGTTTAAGCACACAACTGTGAGACATGCAGTGGCCAAAGTGATTCAAAATATGTATGCTGATAAGTTTATCACTTCCTGTTAGATGGCGGATTGCAGTGCCCAGAACGATGTGCTTTCGCATTACCGCCTTCCACTTGTGAAAGCGTAAGTGTCTTGCGAAACAGTCAGTCATTCTGTATTTCTTTTCAGGGGCATTTTTCTTTCAACTAAAACACATTCCATAAAGTCCTTTGCAGAACCAGGAGCTGATATTCAGTTAAAAAGATGCCATTGCTAGGGCCAAGGATTCACTGGAGCTTCTCTGTAACTCTAAATGATACAGTGGGGTGTGAGGGCTACCTCTTTCAACCTTCTGTCCTCTGACAAAGAAGCAACAAAAGCAGTTGTAATGGTTCCGCCTGTATGTGTCTGATGAGAACAGTATCTCACTCCGGTTATTTGAAGCTGCAAAACCTATTTTGTGTCCAGAATGTTCGGTCATATAGTTTGGATTGTGAAACAGTGGGTGTTTTTCTTGCATGCATGATACGTCTCTCAGCATTGATGCACGCTCCGCTTCGTCTTCGCCAATGATGCTCTTTTCCATTTAGTCACACACATGCTTAAAAGAGTTCCCGTGGACTTCCTTTTGTAAATAACTTGTCTCTTCATCCATGTCTATCCACATAACTCAGAATGAAGTCCTTTCCGAAATATTTTGTGGTAATGTGCTTCCGTTGCCACAAGATCTGTCATGTATTTAGTTGATCACAGTTCCGTCTGTTAGAGAAACTGCCTCTCTGATCGAGTCTTCAGCAATTTTGTCACACTTTTCCCCATTTGAGAGCTCTGGTCTGTAGAAAGTGAATTCCATTTCTTCGCTTTGTCACACATGATGCAGCAATCTCTTGGGAAAAAAAACTTTCAGTGCAAGTTGTCTTTGATGGTCCGGCAATGGTGTCCTCCTTCTCTTAGGCATTCTGTCCTTATGTCAGTGTTTCACTGTTTGCATTAAAGAATATGTCTGGCATCTTAAAGTGAAATACGTACAATGCATCACCCAGTCTCATTGCAAACTTTGTGTAACCTTCAAACTTTGTACAGGTTTTGTGAACACATCAAACTTCGCATTCTCAGTCTGAGCCTTGCTTTGTTCGGTCACAAATCTTATGTCTGTCTCGTAGTTGTTTTGGTGTGAATGATCCAGAGTTTTTGTGTCCACGCTTCTAAATTTTATGTTTTTACACAAAGAAAATGATTTATGTAAACTGTTCTGGTACTGTGGTGTTGCAACCATGTATACCCCAGACTTCATCCAATAGTTTTTATTTATTTATTTATTAAGACTTCTTGCTATAGCGCATATTCTAGAAGCTCTATGCGCTTTACAAAAGCACTAAAAACATTCACTCAAACATCCCCACACAAACATATGCATATAATTTGAAATATAGGCGAGAGAGAAAAATTAAAATAGGTCATGTCAGTTGATTAAATCAAGAAATGCAACAGGTATTTAAAAAAAAAAATAGACAATTGAAATTGAAAGAACACAAGCACGTATACGCATGCATATATTACGTAGGCACATACATACATACATACATACAAACACACAAAACACACAGCGTGCGCACACACACACACACACATACACGCACACACGCGCGCGCGCGCGCACGCACTCACACATGCACCAACGAACACAAGCCGCATACCCAAACCTGAAAGGAAGGAAAAGCGATCAATGCACACACACACACACACACACACACACACACACACACAATGTATGTATATATATATATATACATATATATATATACTCTCCCTGCATTCAAACCACAAATAAACCCCTGTAAGATTAATGTAGTGTGATTTCTTTCACAAAAATGCATTGGAAAAATGAAGGAAAAACCACCCCGCTTCATTTTACATTGTGGCCCTTGCGGTCGGCTGGGACATAAACCATGTAAACTAGACTGATTAAATGCAATACTACATATCATGACACGAATCTGTTTTAATATAGTGCCAAATTATGCCAGCAGTTACCTCATGCTCATAAAGAAAACCTTCATCCAGTAATCAGGTTACTAGCGTTTGAGCATTTTCAGTACACCGGAAGTATTTGATCACGTGACAAGGCATTACGGCACAAATCCAATTTTGATGTCATTCATGGAATAGCCCATTATATTGTCTTTCTGTAGACATAACGAAATTAACTGTGTGATTTTAAAAAATGTGGATATAGTGCCGTTTCAAGCACATATACCCCTAAAAGTTATTTATAGGGCCCAAAGGATAAATGGCCTATATTTAACACACACACACCCACCCCGCATTTATACCGTAATTCAAATTTTGGCAGACAGGTAAGTCTTGATATCTGTTATAAAAACAGACAAGAAAATCACTATGATGTTATATATAGTCAAGATACAGACTTAATGTCTGCCACGTGAACTTTAGTAAGGACACATCCTTCCATGAGAATGTGGTTGATGTGGTTGTGCGACAGTTTCAATTCAGAATTGTGAGGAGAGTCTCCTTTTCATTTTTCTATAATCAATAAGAATCACTTGTCAGCCATGAAGCCATTGCGTCTGTTGTCAGTTTGCATGTTTAGAAGAATTAAATAGATGAAAGTGAAATAAACTCAAACACATTTTCCCCATTAGGGTGTGTATGATATTTCTTAATTTATGATATTTCATATGAAAAACTGCCCTCCAGAATAGAAATTCTGCAGTGCTTGTCACATTGTCACATACTTATTGCTTGCATTTCCTCTTGTTTAGATGTATTATGGATACCTTCTTCAGTTCCTGTGGGATAGCTCTTTACCTCCAGAAGGACTGGGGCCACACAGTGAACTAATGCAACAGCAGATTGCCAGCTGCTTTGTAGATTTCTGCTGCTATGGCATCTGACCGTGCCTCTGGGAAGCAGATGGATGGCCTTCTTGACTTCGACCTTTGGTTGAGCATCTATTGATACACACGAGTCATCCTGTCTATCTCATCATTTTAAATGGCGCATGGGCACTTCAGAACAGATTCCAAATTTCTAGCTAAGAACCAAGAACCAAAAGATGCCTTTTTCCTTTTTGGGGATCAGACCCTTGTCTAACATTCTATCAAAGAAGGATGAAGATCGGCATCTATGTCCAGTCGAGTTGTTGGATTTCTCAAGTCATTCTCAAAGCCTAGTCTCAGGCCGAGACAGATATTAGCTGCTTGGATCCAAAAGCACATGACCTGCAGGCCATTGCCACTTCAGCTACTTTTCAGCGTTCTGTGTCTCTCCCACATGTTCTGGAGGTAGAGGGTATGAGGTGTAGGACATTGCTACTTCGGCGGCCTTTCACCTCTCTCTTCCTCTTCAGTGTGCTCCAGAAGCAGCCATTAATCTCATGAATTTCCAAATGGCCAGAGCTTAGAGTTCCAAGGGGAAATACCTTTGTTGTGGCTAGCACTGCTGTCACCTTTATTATACTCCCCATGCAAACCAGTAAGGCTTTCTTATCCCCCTTTTCCTTTGAAATCTGCATCAGTATGACAAGGTACGGAAATGACAGCTAAAGAGGTGTTGGTATCATATTCTATGTTTGCTTGAATATACTTACCATGTCAAAGGCAAATGCCCACCCGTCCTTCCCCACTGCCCTTACAGTGATTTACATAGGGCTTTCTCTGTTGGCAAAGGAATGCCTGCTTATTCTGTGCTTCAGGCTGGAAAGATGACAGGTTCGGCAGAGGCAGTTAGTGCTAAATTAGCAGCCACATTTGGCAAACACTGCACAGACTGATAGGCATGGTTTCTATCAGTTTCCCATGGTAAGTATATTCAAATAAACAGAACGTTCTTTTCTACCTCGATGTACATAGACATTAATTAGTTTCTTCGTGTTGGTTTTTTTGTATATTCATGTTCTTTTAATTATTTCTGTTTCCAGACAACATTTTTCATTTTTGTTTATTTATCAAGTCATTTCCTTCTTTCAGGAACAACGACAACCGGACCTACAACAGGACCTCCAGGTACCACAGCTGGATCTACAACAGGACCTCCAAGTACCACTGTGAGACCTCCAACAGGACCTCCAGGTACCACTGCTGGACCTCCAACAGGACCACCAGGTACCACAACTGGACCTCCAACAGGACCTCCAGGTACCACAGGTGGATCTACAACAGGTCCTCCAGGTACCACTGTGGGACCTACAACAGGACCTCCAGGTACCACAGCTAGACCTCCAACAGGACCTCCAGGTACCACAGGTGGATCTACAACAGGTCCTCCAGGTACCACTGTGGGACATACAACAGGACCTCCAGGTACCACTGCGGGACCTCCAACAGGACCTCCAGGTACCACAGGTGGACCTACAACAGGACCATCAGGTACCACAGCTGGACCTCCAACAGGACCTCCAGGCACAACTGCTGGACCTCCAACAGGACCTCCAGGTACCACAGCTGGACCTCCAACAGGACCTCCAGGTACCACAGCTGGACCTACAACAGGACCTCCAGGTACCACTGCGGGTCCTACAACAGGACCTCCAGGTACCACAGCTGGACCTACAACAGGACCTCCAGGCACCACTGCTGGACCTCCAACAGGACCACCAGGTACCACAACTGGACCTCCAACAGGACCTCCAGGTACCACAGCTGGACCTACAACAGGACCTCCAGGTACCAGGGAGAGCACATCGCTATACTAAAGCGCCACCCATTTTTTTGTATTTTTTCCTGCGTGCAGTTTTAATTTCTTTTTCCTATTGAAGTGGATTTTTCTACAGAATTTTGCCAGGAACAACCCTTTTGTTGCCGTGGGTTCTTTTACGTGCACTAAGTGCGTGCTAATAACAATAACAATAATATGTCTATCTCTGTCCAATCATTCTCTATCTCAGCTTTTTACAGAGCCAACACACAGATCTGGCCAAACGTTGGACTGGGTCATCACACGTGACGCTGTTGCCATAATTACGTCAGTGACTGTAACTGACGAACTCTTTTCCGATCATTCTGCTGCTATCATATTCTTGCTTAATATTTCAAAAATCCGTTACTCGTCGCAACCTGAAATCCATCAACATGAACACTTTTTCTTCTCAAGCTGCTGAACGCCTTTCCAAAATGTCTTCTCGCACTGATGTCTCTACACATTACAACACTGTCTTCTCTCAACTGCTGGAAGAACATGCTCCCACCCGCCCCCCCCCCCTACCCGCATGCTCCCTGATAGACGTTCCGCCCCATGGTACACACAAGACATTCGACTTGCAAAACGCAAACGTCGCCAATTGGAACGGTGATGGCGATCAACAAAACTGAAAGTGCACAATCAAATCTCCAAAAACAAATAAATAAAGTCAAACATATGATCTCATCAGCGAAGACAAACTTCTTTTCTTCTCAAGTTCTCAATGCCACATCCACCAAATCCCTTTAATCAATCATGTCAAATCTTCTCGGTACTGCAAAAAAGACTCCTCTTCCTTCTGCCTACACTTTATCTGAACTCCCCAATGTCTTCTCCTCTTTCTTTTTCGACAATGTCCAGAATATTCGTACCGTCTTAGACCAAATGCCTTTCCAACCTGCTCATCCTGATCCTCGATTCAACGGCACTCCTCTCCATTCCTTTAATCCATTAACTGAAACAGAAGTCCATGAAATCCTGAAAGAAATGACAATAAAATCCTGTGAGCTTGATCCTATACGAGCCTCTGTCTTTTCCCAGTGTGTCTCACAGCTTCTCTCCACAATCACCAATATTGTCAACTCATCCCTTCTCACTGGAACGTTTCCATCCACTTTCAAATCTGCAATGGTCCAGCCTCTTCTGAAGAAATCCAACCTTGACGCAAACATTTTGAAAAACTATCGACCAGTTTCTGATCTTCCATTCCTGTCCAAACTCCTTGAAAAAGCTGTCCTCAAGCAGCTCAACAATTTCCTTTGTTTCAACGATCTCATCCACCCATTTCAGTCTGCCTATCGTGCTGACCACAGCACCGAAACCACTCTTCTCCACATCCTGAATAACCTACTGCTAGGACAAATCTCCTTTCTCACTCTTCTCGACTTGTCAGCCGCCTTTGACACTATAGACCATTCAATCCTTCTTTCCCGTCTTCATTTTAAGAAGAGGGCTATATTTTGTTTCAAGTTTTCATCTTTGTGTTTCTGTCACATTACACACTTGACTTTGAATATGAGTTACAGTCATGTATAGAGCATATATCGTAAAATCATGCTGTCAGAATAAAACAACACATCTCCACTGATCCACACATTCTCTTGAACAGTTCTAAATCAGAATGGGAAATGTAATATTCTGATTATTTGTCTGCTCTATCGAGGTAACTATTTTATCATTTATAATTGATGTATTCAATCATGTGTTACATTTATCAACATGCAGTTCATTATTGTTTTCAGAGGACCGCTTCATTTATCTCATGGATTTCCGAATGACCAGGGCTGATGGTTCCAAGGGGTTTTCCTTTGTTGCGGCTAACATAGCTGTTACTGTTATAAGCTCCCAATGCAAACCAATAAGGCTTTACCTTCCTTCTTTCCCTTTGATTTCTGTGTCAGTGTGACATTGTACAGATATGACACCAATAAGGGGAGTTTGTACTATATTCCTAGACTTGTTCAATTTATTGAACTTGTCAAATTTAGATGCCTGCCCCACTGTTCTTACCGTGGATCAAATGGCGCTTTCTTTGTTAGCCACGGAATGGCTCTTCGGTACTTCAGGCTGGGAAAACAACGAGTTCGGCAGAGGTATCTAAGTGCTGAATTAACCACCAAATTTCACCAACACAGAACAAGCTGATAGGCATAGTTTGCATTAGTTTGACATGCCAAATATATCCAACCAAACCGGGAGTATGATGCAAACTTTCTTTGCTACTTCAATATACAGAACAAATCCTCTTTTTTCTTTGTACTTTCATTTAATGTATGTATCTGTCTTCATACAACAACATTGCTCTTTTTTTCTTATGTATGAAGTCATTCACTTGTTTCAGGTGAAGAGTGTGCAGATGGAGATGTGCTATATTTACCAGACTTCAACCTAGATCCACGAAATAATACAACAAAGGAGACCAACACATTTAGCAGCTCAGTTGGTGCAAAAGCCACAGCAGCCATAAATGTAAACAATGAAGAATTCATTGTTATGAGTCTGCAGGTGAATCTTACCAACGCTGACAAAGTCGTTGTCAAATTTTTCTACAGTGGTGACAATATACCAGCATCAAATGTTGTAAGTGGAAACAGATTTGTTGTTGTTGTTGTAGGTACAGTTCACAGTTTATTTTCATACAAATATTATTTCTTTATATGCAAGGGTGATTCAGCGTTCACATAGGTACATATGTATGTGTTTATGTGTAATTCTGTATTTGTTCTTGCGTTGTTCAGAGCTTCGTATGTGTATATCTATGTATGTGTGTCTGTATTGACGATAATTAGTTTAAGATCAAAACCAGGATAGGCCTTCATCACTCAGGACAGATATGTGAACATTGATCTTTCATTTCTATCTTCTTGGGCCACGTTCACTCATAACTACTGACAGACTTTGTGTGTATGAATGGTTTTACCCCCGATTGTAGGCAGCCATACTCCATGTTTTGGGGGTACGTGTACTTGTTATAGTCGTGCTGCCATGAGCTATCAAACACGGACATGCATTACAGTATCTTAAACGTGACCTTCAGCATTCCTATGCGAGTGATGGGGGAAAAGCAGAAGCAGGTTGACACATATCTTTTCCTGCATAGCAGAAAAAAAAATCTGTACGCTGAACCCACCACCCATCAATACTGGGATCTAAGCCCAGAGACTGAAAGTCCAACGTTATAACAGCCATTTTTCGAAAATATATTCAATCAGCTGATTGAGGGACGTGAAAAATAGATATCTAACTCAAGAAAACGTTCTTAATAAGCTCTGTAAATGTGCATTTTCTATTGCAAAGAAAATGCTGCAGTTGATGTCTGGTTGCAATTTGGTATAATCTGCGTATGGTTTGAACAAACGAGCTTAGCAACACATAGTCTGCTTAGGGTTTCGATTTAATTCCAAAATCTGTTGATACACACACACACACACACACACACACACACACACACACACACAAAGTGTATGTGCTTTACAAATAAGTGCATTTCCATTTGTTTAGCAGTGAACAAAAACAATGGTGAATGGAAATCACTGCATTTAATTGATGTTAGATAGGTACTTGATGTGATCCATTGTAGGAATTTGTGCTTTGAACAGACAATTGTTGGTATGAACAGAAGACATCTGATCTGATATGGTAATGTGTGTTGTTGTTTTTCAGACTGAATTCAACCCAGATGAAAATTTCAGTCCTACTTTGCCTGACAGCACGTTGCCTTTGACGAGAATTATCATCAGAGCACGGCCTGCCAACAGTGCTTTGCCTGTTCAGATTGAAGTGATAGAATTGACAGGATGTACACATGGTAGGTATTTGATTGTTTCTGATAATGTTTGGTGTGTGCTGTGAAACTGGCTCTATTGCAATTCTATGCTATGTATCCATCTTTACTATCTCTATATTATTATTATTCTTGCTATGTCTCATTGTCTTCTTCTTCATATTGTTTTTATTATTGTTATCATTTTTACCACTTTTTTTGTTCTTATTCCTGTTCTTATTGTTATTGTTCTTGTTGTTCATTTATTAAAGTTACATAAACGTTTATTCCATAATCAGTTTCAAATTAATTTCAATCTCAACACCAGTTTGGTCGCTTTTCGTGCTAAAAATAATTAGCCTATATTTCTATATTTAAACTTCCTGTGTTTACAGCACTATATTTCTTGATTTTCATGACATAGTTTTCCTTTTCATTCGTGAAGGCCAACGTCACCCTGCATAAAGTTGTTTGTACACATTATTATTTAGCCTATATATACAACAACATAGATATCAGTGTAATGCTGTACTTTTTGTGTTTCTTTCTCTATGTCTGGGAATAAATATCAATCTATATTTGTATGTGTCTGCAAAATCTATTACTTAGTACACTGTCATACCACAAGTTCACAAAACAAGAAAACACATAACCAGACACGATTATTTCTTGAAACCTTATGGCGAAAGGGTATAAAAGACTTGAAATGGGCTTTCCCGTCATACACTTTAACGTTTTTTCAGTAGCCACCACACAGCCAACAGGACCTCCAGGCACAACTGCTGGACCTCCAACAGGACCTCCAGGTACCACAGCTGGACCTCCAACAGGACCTCCAGGTACCACAGCTGGACCTCCAACAGGACCTCCAGGTACCACTGCTGGACCTCCAACAGGACCTCCAGGTACCACAGGTGGACCTACAACAGGACCTCCAGGTACCACAGCTGGACCTCCAACAGGACCTCCAGGCACCACAGCTGGACCTCCAACAGGACCTCCAGGTACTACTGCTGGACCTCCAACAGGACCTCCAGGTACCACAGGTGGACCTCCAACAGGACCTCCAGGTACCACAGCTGGACCTCCAACAGGACCTCCAGGTACCACTGCTGGACCTCCAACAGGACCTCCAGGTACCACTGCTGGACCTCCAACAGGACCACCAGGTACCACAGCTGGACCTCCAACAGGACCTCCAGGCACAACTGCTGGACCTCCAACAGGACCTCCAGGTACCACAGCTGGACCTCCAACAGGACCTCCAGGTACCACAGCTGGACCTCCAACAGGACCTCCAGGTACCACTGCTGGACCTCCAACAGGACCACCAGGCACAACTGCTGGACCTCCCACAGGACCTCCAGGTACCACAGCTGGACCTCCAACAGGACCTCCAGGCACAACTGCTGGTCCTCCAACAGGACCACCAGGTACCACAGCTGGACCTCCAACAGGACCACCAGGTACCACAGCTGGACCTCCAACAGGACCTCCAGGCACAACTGCTGGACCTCCAACAGGACCTCCAGGTACCACAGCTGGACCTCCAACAGGACCTCCAGGTACCACAGCTGGACCTCCAACAGGACCTCCAGGTACCACTGCTGGACCTCCAACAGGACCTCCAGGCACAACTGCTGGACCTCCCACAGGACCTCCAGGTACCACAGCTGGACCTCCAACAGGACCTCCAGGCACAACTGCTGGACCTCCAACAGGACCTCCAGGTACCACAGCTGGACCTCCAACAGGACCTCCAGGTACCACAGCTGGACCTCCAACAGGACCACCAGGTACCACTGCTGGACCTCCAACAGGACCTCCAGGTACCACTGCTGGACCTCCAACAGGACCTCCAGGTACCACAGCTGGACCTCCAACAGGACCTCCAGGTACCACTGCTGGACCTCCAACAGGACCTCCAGGTACCACAGCTGGACCTCCAACAGGACCTCCAGGCACAACTGCTGGACCTCCAACAGGACCACCAGGTACCACAGCTGGACCTCCAACAGGACCTCCAGGCACAACTGCTGGACCTCCAACAGGACCTCCAGGTACCACAGCTGGACCTCCAACAGGACCTCCAGGTACCACAGCTGGACCTCCAACAGGACCTCCAGGTACCACAGCTGGACCTCCAACAGGACCTCCAGGTACCACTGCTGGACCTCCAACAGGACCACCAGGTACCACAGCTGGACCTCCAACAGGACCTCCAGGCACAACTGCTGGACCTCCCACAGGACCTCCAGGTACCACAGCTGGACCTCCAACAGGACCTCCAGGCACAACTGCTGGACCTCCAACAGGACCACCAGGTACCACAGCTGGACCTCCAACAGGACCTCCAGGTACCACAGCTGGACCTCCAACGGGACCACCAGGTACCACTGCTGGACCTCCAACAGGACCTCCAGGTACCACTGCTGGACCTCCAACAGGACCTCCAGGTACCACAGCTGGACCTCCAACAGGACCTCCAGGTACCACAGCTGGACCTCCAACAGGACCTCCAGGTACCACTGCTGGACCTCCAACAGGACCACCAGGTACCACAGCTGGACCTCCAACAGGACCTCCAGGCACAACTGCTGGACCTCCCACAGGACCTCCAGGTACCACAGCTGGACCTCCAACAGGACCTCCAGGCACAACTGCTGGACCTCCAACAGGACCTCCAGGTACCACAGCTGGACCTCCAACGGGACCACCAGGTACCACTGCTGGACCTCCAACAGGACCTCCAGGTACCACAGCTGGACCTCCAACAGGACCTCCAGGTACCACAGCTGGACCTCCAACAGGACCTCCAGGTACCACTGCTGGACCTCCAACAGGACCTCCAGGTACCACTGCTGGACCTCCAACAGGACCACCAGGTACCACAGCTGGACCTCCAACAGGATCATTCTGCTGCTATCATATTCTTACTTAATATTTCAAAAATCCGTTACTCGTCGCAACCTGAAATCCATCAACATGAACACTTTTTCTTCTCAAGCTGCTGAACGCCTTTCCAAAATGTCTTCTCGCACTGATGTCTCTACACATTACAACACTGTCTTCTCTCAACTGCTGGAAGAACATGCTCCCCCCCCCCCCCCCCCCCCCCCCCCCCCCCCCCTACCCGCATGCTCCCTGATAGACGTTCCGCCCCATGGTACACACAAGACATTCGACTTGCAAAACGCAAACGTCGCCAATTGGAACGGTGATGGCGATCAACAAAACTGAAAGTGCACAATCAAATCTCCAAAAACAAATAAATAAAGTCAAACATATGATCTCATCAGCGAAGACAAACTTCTTTTCTTCTCAAGTTCTCAATGCCACATCCACCAAATCCCTTTAATCAATCATGTCAAATCTTCTCGGTACTGCAAAAAAGACTCCTCTTCCTTCTGCCTACACTTTATCTGAACTCCCCAATGTCTTCTCCTCTTTCTTTTTCGACAATGTCCAGAATATTCGTACCGTCTTAGACCAAATGCCTTTCCAACCTGCTCATCCTGATCCTCGATTCAACGGCACTCCTCTCCATTCCTTTAATCCATTAACTGAAACAGAAGTCCATGAAATCCTGAAAGAAATGACAATAAAATCCTGTGAGCTTGATCCTATACGAGCCTCTGTCTTTTCCCAGTGTGTCTCACAGCTTCTCTCCACAATCACCAATATTGTCAACTCATCCCTTCTCACTGGAACGTTTCCATCCACTTTCAAATCTGCAATGGTCCAGCCTCTTCTGAAGAAATCCAACCTTGACGCAAACATTTTGAAAAACTATCGACCAGTTTCTGATCTTCCATTCCTGTCCAAACTCCTTGAAAAAGCTGTCCTCAAGCAGCTCAACAATTACCTTTGTTTCAACAATCTCATCCACCCATTTCAGTCTGCCTATCGTGCTGACCACAGCACCGAAACCACTCTTCTCCACATCCTGAATAACCTACTGCTAGGACAAATCTCCTTTCTCACTCTTCTCGACTTGTCAGCCGCCTTTGACACTATAGACCATTCAATCCTTCTTTCCCGTCTTCATTTTAAGAAGAGGGCTATATTTTGTTTCAAGTTTTCATCTTTGTGTTTCTGTCACATTACACACTTGACTTTGAATATGAGTTACAGTCATGTATAGAGCATACATCGTAAAATCATGCTGTCTGAATAAAACAACACATCTCCACTGATCCACACATTCTCTTGAACGGTTCTAAATCAGAATGGGAAATGTAATATTCTGATTATTTGTCTGCTCTATCGAGGTAACTATTTTATCATTTATAATTGATGTATTCAATCATGTGTTACATTTATCAACATGCAGTTCATTATTGTTTTCAGAGGACCACTTCATTTATCTCATGGATTTCCGAATGACCAGGGCTGATGGTTCCAAGGGGTTTTCCTTTGTTGCGGCTAACATAGCTGTTACTGTTATAAGCTCCCAATGGAAACCAATAAGGCTTTACCTTCCTTCTTTCCCTTTGATTTCTGTGTCAGTGTGACATTGTACAGATATGACACCAATAAGGGGAGTTTGTACTATATTCCTAGACTTGTTCAATTTATTGAACTTGTCAAATTTAGATGCCTGCCCCACTGTTCTTACCGTGGATCAAATGGCGCTTTCTTTGTTAGCCACGGAATGGCTCTTCGGTACTTCAGGCTGGGAAAACAACGGGTTCGGCAGAGGTATCTAAGTGCTGAATTAACCACCAAATTTCACCAACACAGAACAAGCTGATAGGCATAGTTTGCATTAGTTTGACATGCCAAATATATCCAACCAAACCGGGAGTATGATGCAAACTTTCTTTGCTACTTCAATATACAGAACAAATCCTCTTTTTTCTTTGTACTTTCATTTAATGTATGTATCTGTCTTCATACAACAACATTGCTCTTTTTTTCTTATGTATGAAGTCATTCACTTGTTTCAGGTGAAGAGTGTGCAGATGGAGATGTGCTATATTTACCAGACTTCAACCTAGATCCACGAAATAATACAACAAAGGAGACCAACACATTTAGCAGCTCAGTTGGTGCAAAAGCCACAGCAGCCATAAATGTAAACAATGAAGAATTCATTGTTATGAGTCTGCAGGTGAATCTTACCAACGCTGACAAAGTCGTTGTCAAATTTTTCTACAGTGGTGACAATATACCAGCATCAAATGTTGTAAGTGGAAACAGATTTGTTGTTGTTGTTGTAGGTACAGTTCACAGTTTATTTTCATACAAATATTATTTCTTTATATGCAAGGGTGATTCAGCGTTCACATAGGTACATATGTATGTGTTTATGTGTAATTCTGTATTTGTTCTTGCGTTGTTCAGAGCTTCGTATGTGTATATCTATGTATGTGTGTCTGTATTGACGATAATTAGTTTAAGATCAAAACCAGGATAGGCCTTCATCACTCAGGACAGATATGTGAACATTGATCTTTCATTTCTATCTTCTTGGGCCACGTTCACTCATAACTACTGACAGACTTTGTGTGTATGAATGGTTTTACCCCCGATTGTAGGCAGCCATACTCCATGTTTTGGGGGTACGTGTACTTGTTATAGTCGTGCTGCCATGAGCTATCAAACACGGACATGCATTACAGTATCTTAAACGTGACCTTCAGCATTCCTATGCGAGTGATGGGGGAAAAGCAGAAGCAGGTTGACACATATCTTTTCCTGCATAGCAGAAAAAAAAATCTGTACGCTGAACCCACCACCCATCAATACTGGGATCTAAGCCCAGAGACTGAAAGTCCAACGTTATAACAGCCATTTTTCGAAAATATATTCAATCAGCTGATTGAGGGACGTGAAAAATAGATATCTAACTCAAGAAAACGTTCTTAATAAGCTCTGTAAATGTGCATTTTCTATTGCAAAGAAAATGCTGCAGTTGATGTCTGGTTGCAATTTGGTATAATCTGCGTATGGTTTGAACAAACGAGCTTAGCAACACATAGTCTGCTTAGGGTTTCGATTTAATTCCAAAATCTGTTGATACACACACACACACACACACACACACACACACACACACACACACACACACACACAAAGTGTATGTGCTTTACAAATAAGTGCATTTCCATTTGTTTAGCAGTGAACAAAAACAATGGTGAATGGAAATCACTGCATTTAATTGATGTTAGATAGGTACTTGATGTGATCCATTGTAGGAATTTGTGCTTTGAACAGACAATTGTTGGTATGAACAGAAGACATCTGATCTGATATGGTAATGTGTGTTGTTGTTTTTCAGACTGAATTCAACCCAGATGAAAATTTCAGTCCTACTTTGCCTGACAGCACGTTGCCTTTGACGAGAATTATCATCAGAGCACGGCCTGCCAACAGTGCTTTGCCTGTTCAGATTGAAGTGATAGAATTGACAGGATGTACACATGGTAGGTATTTGATTGTTTCTGATAATGTTTGGTGTGTGTTGTGAAACTGGCTCTATTGCAATTCTATGCTATGTATCCATCTTTACTATCTCTATATTATTATTATTCTTGCTATGTCTCATTGTCTTCTTCTTCATATTGTTTTTATTATTGTTATCATTTTTACCACTTTTTTTGTTCTTATTCCTGTTCTTATTGTTATTGTTCTTGTTGTTCATTTATTAAAGTTACATAAACGTTTATTCCATAATCAGTTTCAAATTAATTTCAATCTCAACACCAGTTTGGTCGCTTTTCGTGCTAAAAATAATTAGCCTATATTTCTATATTTAAACTTCCTGTGTTTACAGCACTATATTTCTTGATTTTCATGACATAGTTTTCCTTTTCATTCGTGAAGGCCAACGTCACCCTGCATAAAGTTGTTTGTACACATTATTATTTAGCCTATATATACATCAACATAGATATCAGTGTAATGCTGTACTTTTTGTGTTTCTTTCTCTATGTCTGGGAATAAATATCAATCTATATTTGTATGTGTCTGCAAAATCTATTACTTAGTACACTGTCATACCACAAGTTAACAAAACAAGAAAACACATAACCAGACACGATTATTTCTTGAAACCTTATGGCGAAAGGGTATAAAAGACTTGAAATGGGCTTTCCCGTCATACACTTTAACGTTTTTTCAGTAGCCACCACACAGCCAACAGGACCTCCAGGCACAACTGCTGGACCTCCAACAGGACCTCCAGGTACCACAGCTGGACCTCCAACAGGACCTCCAGGTACCACAGCTGGACCTCCAACAGGACCTCCAGGTACCACTGCTGGACCTCCAACAGGACCTCCAGGTACCACAGGTGGACCTACAACAGGACCTCCAGGTACCACAGCTGGACCTCCAACAGGACCTCCAGGCACCACAGCTGGACCTCCAACAGGACCTCCAGGTACTACTGCTGGACCTCCAACAGGACCTCCAGGTACCACAGGTGGACCTCCAACAGGACCTCCAGGTACCACAGCTGGACCTCCAACAGGACCTCCAGGTACCACTGCTGGACCTCCAACAGGACCTCCAGGTACCACTGCTGGACCTCCAACAGGACCACCAGGTACCACAGCTGGACCTCCAACAGGACCTCCAGGCACAACTGCTGGACCTCCAACAGGACCTCCAGGTACCACAGCTGGACCTCCAACAGGACCTCCAGGTACCACAGCTGGACCTCCAACAGGACCTCCAGGTACCACTGCTGGACCTCCAACAGGACCACCAGGCACAACTGCTGGACCTCCCACAGGACCTCCAGGTACCACAGCTGGACCTCCAACAGGACCTCCAGGCACAACTGCTGGACCTCCAACAGGACCACCAGGTACCACAGCTGGACCTCCAACAGGACCACCAGGTACCACAGCTGGACCTCCAACAGGACCTCCAGGCACAACTGCTGGACCTCCAACAGGACCTCCAGGTACCACAGCTGGACCTCCAACAGGACCTCCAGGTACCACAGCTGGACCTCCAACAGGACCTCCAGGTACCACTGCTGGACCTCCAACAGGACCTCCAGGCACAACTGCTGGACCTCCCACAGGACCTCCAGGTACCACAGCTGGACCTCCAACAGGACCTCCAGGCACAACTGCTGGACCTCCAACAGGACCACCAGGTACCACAGCTGGACCTCCAACAGGACCTCCAGGTACCACAGCTGGACCTCCAACGGGACCACCAGGTACCACTGCTGGACCTCCAACAGGACCTCCAGGTACCACTGCTGGACCTCCAACAGGACCTCCAGGTACCACAGCTGGACCTCCAACAGGACCTCCAGGTACCACAGCTGGACCTCCAACAGGACCTCCAGGTACCACTGCTGGACCTCCAACAGGACCACCAGGTACCACAGCTGGACCTCCAACAGGACCTCCAGGCACAACTGCTGGACCTCCCACAGGACCTCCAGGTACCACAGCTGGACCTCCAACAGGACCTCCAGGCACAACTGCTGGACCTCCAACAGGACCTCCAGGTACCACAGCTGGACCTCCAACGGGACCACCAGGTACCACTGCTGGACCTCCAACAGGACCTCCAGGTACCACAGCTGGACCTCCAACAGGACCTCCAGGTACCACAGCTGGACCTCCAACAGGACCTCCAGGTACCACTGCTGGACCTCCAACAGGACCTCCAGGTACCACTGCTGGACCTCCAACAGGACCACCAGGTACCACAGCTGGACCTCCAACAGGATCATTCTGCTGCTATCATATTCTTACTTAATATTTCAAAAATCCGTTACTCGTCGCAACCTGAAATCCATCAACATGAACACTTTTTCTTCTCAAGCTGCTGAACGCCTTTCCAAAATGTCTTCTCACACTGATGTCTCTACACATTACAACACTGTCTTCTCTCTTCTCTCAACTGCTGGAAGAACATGCTATACGAGCCTCTGTCTTTTCCCAGTGTGTCTCACAGCTTCTCTCCACAATCACCAATATTGTCAACTCATCCCTTCTCACTGGAACGTTTCCATCCACTTTCAAATCTGCAATGGTCCAGCCTCTTCTGAAGAAATCCAACCTTGACGCAAACATTTTGAAAAACTATCGACCAGTTTCTGATCTTCCATTCCTGTCCAAACTCCTTGAAAAAGCTGTCCTCAAGCAGCTCAACAATTACCTTTGTTTCAACAATCTCATCCACCCATTTCAGTCTGCCTATCGTGCTGACCACAGCACCGAAACCACTCTTCTCCACATCCTGAATAACCTACTGCTAGGACAAATCTCCTTTCTCACTCTTCTCGACTTGTCAGCCGCCTTTGACACTATAGACCATTCAATCCTTCTTTCCCGTCTTCATTTTAAGAAGAGGGCTATATTTTGTTTCAAGTTTTCATCTTTGTGTTTCTGTCACATTACACACTTGACTTTGAATATGAGTTACAGTCATGTATAGAGCATACATCGTAAAATCATGCTGTCTGAATAAAACAACACATCTCCACTGATCCACACATTCTCTTGAACGGTTCTAAATCAGAATGGGAAATGTAATATTCTGATTATTTGTCTGCTCTATCGAGGTAACTATTTTATCATTTATAATTGATGTATTCAATCATGTGTTACATTTATCAACATGCAGTTCATTATTGTTTTCAGAGGACCACTTCATTTATCTCATGGATTTCCGAATGACCAGGGCTGATGGTTCCAAGGGGTTTTCCTTTGTTGCGGCTAACATAGCTGTTACTGTTATAAGCTCCCAATGGAAACCAATAAGGCTTTACCTTCCTTCTTTCCCTTTGATTTCTGTGTCAGTGTGACATTGTACAGATATGACACCAATAAGGGGAGTTTGTACTATATTCCTAGACTTGTTCAATTTATTGAACTTGTCAAATTTAGATGCCTGCCCCACTGTTCTTACCGTGGATCAAATGGCGCTTTCTTTGTTAGCCACGGAATGGCTCTTCGGTACTTCAGGCTGGGAAAACAACGAGTTCGGCAGAGGTATCTAAGTGCTGAATTAACCACCAAATTTCACCAACACAGAACAAGCTGATAGGCATAGTTTGCATTAGTTTGACATGCCAAATATATCCAACCAAACCGGGAGTATGATGCAAACTTTCTTTGCTACTTCAATATACAGAACAAATCCTCTTTTTTCTTTGTACTTTCATTTAATGTATGTATCTGTCTTCATACAACAACATTGCTCTTTTTTTCTTATGTATGAAGTCATTCACTTGTTTC
Organism: Babylonia areolata; assembly: GCF_041734735.1. NCBI lineage: Eukaryota > Metazoa > Mollusca > Gastropoda > Neogastropoda > Buccinidae > Babylonia > Babylonia areolata. The sequence goes on from NC_134887.1 coordinate 22,340,212, forward strand.
AGGTGAAGAGTGTGCAGATGGAGATGTGCTATATTTACCAGACTTCAACCTAGATCCACGAAATAATACAACAAAGGAGACCAACACATTTAGCAGCTCAGTTGGTGCAAAAGCCACAGCAGCCATAAATGTAAACAATGAAGAATTCATTGTTATGAGTCTGCAGGTGAATCTTACCAACGCTGACAAAGTCGTTGTCAAATTTTTCTACAGTGGTGACAATATACCAGCATCAAATGTTGTAAGTGGAAACAGATTTGTTGTTGTTGTTGTAGGTACAGTTCACAGTTTATTTTCATACAAATATTATTTCTTTATATGCAAGGGTGATTCAGCGTTCACATAGGTACATATGTATGTGTTTATGTGTAATTCTGTATTTGTTCTTGCGTTGTTCAGAGCTTCGTATGTGTATATCTATGTATGTGTGTCTGTATTGACGATAATTAGTTTAAGATCAAAACCAGGATAGGCCTTCATCACTCAGGACAGATATGTGAACATTGATCTTTCATTTCTATCTTCTTGGGCCACGTTCACTCATAACTACTGACAGACTTTGTGTGTATGAATGGTTTTACCCCCGATTGTAGGCAGCCATACTCCATGTTTTGGGGGTACGTGTACTTGTTATAGTCGTGCTGCCATGAGCTATCAAACACGGACATGCATTACAGTATCTTAAACGTGACCTTCAGCATTCCTATGCGAGTGATGGGGGAAAAGCAGAAGCAGGTTGACACATATCTTTTCCTGCATAGCAGAAAAAAAATCTGTACGCTGAACCCACCACCCATCAATACTGGGATCTAAGCCCAGAGACTGAAAGTCCAACGTTATAACAGCCATTTTTCGAAAATATATTCAATCAGCTGATTGAGGGACGTGAAAAATAGATATCTAACTCAAGGAAACGTTCTTAATAAGCTCTGTAAATGTGCATTTTCTATTGAAAAGAAAATGCTGCAGTTGATGTCTGGTTGCAATTTGGTATAATCTGCGTATGGTTTGAACAAACGAGCTTAGCAACACATAGTCTGCTTAGGGTTTCGATTTAATTCCAAAATCTGTTGATACACACACACACACACACACACACACACACACACACACACACACACACACACACACACACACACACACACACACAAAGTGTATGTGCTTTACAAATAAGTGCATTTCCATTTGTTTAGCAGTGAACAAAAACAATGGTGAATGGAAATCACTGCATTTAATTGATGTTAGATAGGTACTTGATGTGATCCATTGTAGGAATTTGTGCTTTGAACAGACAATTGTTGGTATGAACAGAAGACATCTGATATGGTAATGTGTGTTGTTGTTTTTCAGACTGAATTCAACCCAGATGAAAATTTCAGTCCTACTTTGCCTGACAGCACGTTGCCTTTGACGAGAATTATCATCAGAGCACGGCCTGCCAACAGTGCTTTGCCTGTTCAGATTGAAGTGATAGAATTGACAGGATGTACACATGGTAGGTATTTGATTGTTTCTGATAATGTTTGGTGTGTGTTGTGAAACTGGCTCTATTGCAATTCTATGCTATGTATCCATCTTTACTATCTCTATATTATTATTATTCTTGCTATGTTTCATTGTCTTCTTCTTCATATTGTTTTTATTATTGTTATCATTTTTACCACTTTTTTTCTTCTTATTCCTGTTCTTATTGTTATTGTTCTTGTTGTTCATTTATTAAAGTTACATAAACGTTTATTCCATAATCAGTTTCAAATTAATTTCAATCTCAACACCAGTTTGGTCGCTTTTCGTGCTAAAAATAATTAGCCTATATTTCTATATTTAAACTTCCTGTGTTTACAGCACTATATTTCTTGATTTTCATGACATAGTTTTCCTTTTCATTTGTGAAGGCCAACGTCACCCTGCATAAAGTTGTTTGTACACATTATTATTTAGCCTATATATACATCAACATAGATATCAGTGTAATGCTGTACTTTTTGTGTTTCTTTCTCTATGTCTGGGAATAAATATCAATCTATATTTGTATGTGTCTGCAAAATCTATTACTTAGTACACTGTCATACCACAAGTTAACAAAACAAGAAAACACATAACCAGACACGATTATTTCTTGAAACCTTATGGCGAAAGGGTATAAAAGACTTGAAATGGGCTTTCCCGTCATACACTTTAACGTTTTTTCAGTAGCCACCACACAGCCAACAGGACCTCCAGGCACAACTGCTGGACCTCCAACAGGACCTCCAGGTACCACAGCTGGACCTCCAACAGGACCTCCAGGTACCACAGCTGGACCTCCAACAGGACCTCCAGGTACCACTGCTGGACCTCCAACAGGACCTCCAGGTACCACAGGTGGACCTACAACAGGACCTCCAGGTACCACAGCTGGACCTCCAACAGGACCTCCAGGCACCACAGCTGGACCTCCAACAGGACCTCCAGGTACTACTGCTGGACCTCCAACAGGACCTCCAGGTACCACTGCTGGACCTCCAACAGGACCTCCAGGTACCACAGCTGGACCTCCAACAGGACCACCAGGTACCACAGCTGGACCTCCAACAGGACCACCAGGTACCACTGCTGGACCTCCAACAGGACCTCCAGGTACCACAGGTGGACCTCCAACAGGACCTCCAGGTACCACAGCTGGACCTCCAACAGGACCTCCAGGTACCACTGCTGGACCTCCAACAGGACCTCCAGGTACCACTGCTGGACCTCCAACAGGACCACCAGGTACCACAGCTGGACCTCCAACAGGACCTCCAGGCACAACTGCTGGACCTCCAACAGGACCTCCAGGTACCACAGCTGGACCTCCAACAGGACCTCCAGGTACCACAGCTGGACCTCCAACAGGACCTCCAGGTACCACTGCTGGACCTCCAACAGGACCACCAGGTACCACAGCTGGACCTCCAACAGGACCTCCAGGCACAACTGCTGGACCTCCCACAGGACCTCCAGGTACCACAGCTGGACCTCCAACAGGACCTCCAGGCACAACTGCTGGACCTCCAACAGGACCACCAGGTACCACAGCTGGACCTCCAACAGGACCTCCAGGTACCACAGCTGGACCTCCAACAGGACCACCAGGTACCACTGCTGGACCTCCAACAGGACCTCCAGGTACCACTGCTGGACCTCCAACAGGACCTCCAGGTACCACAGCTGGACCTCCAACAGGACCTCCAGGTACCACTGCTGGACCTCCAACAGGACCTCCAGGTACCACTGCTGGACCTCCAACAGGACCTCCAGGTACCACTGCTGGACCTCCAACAGGACCACCAGGTACCACAGCTGGACCTCCAACAGGACCTCCAGGCACAACTGCTGGACCTCCAACAGGACCACCAGGTACCACAGCTGGACCTCCAACAGGACCTCCAGGCACAACTGCTGGACCTCCAACAGGACCTCCAGGTACCACAGCTGGACCTCCAACAGGACCTCCAGGTACCACAGCTGGACCTCCAACAGGACCTCCAGGTACCACAGCTGGACCTCCAACAGGACCTCCAGGTACCACTGCTGGACCTCCAACAGGACCACCAGGTACCACAGCTGGACCTCCAACAGGACCTCCAGGCACAACTGCTGGACCTCCCACAGGACCTCCAGGTACCACAGCTCGACCTCCAACAGGACCTCCAGGCACAACTGCTGGACCTCCAACAGGACCACCAGGTACCACAGCTGGACCTCCAACAGGACCTCCAGGTACCACAGCTGGACCTCCAACGGGACCACCAGGTACCACTGCTGGACCTCCAACAGGACCTCCAGGTACCACTGCTGGACCTCCAACAGGACCTCCAGGTACCACAGCTGGACCTCCAACAGGACCTCCAGGTACCACTGCTGGACCTCCAACAGGACCTCCAGGTACCACTGCTGGACCTCCAACAGGATCATTCTGCTGCTATCATATTCTTACTTAATATTTCAAAAATCCGTTACTCGTCGCAACCTGAAATCCATCAACATGAACACTTTTTCTTCTCAAGCTGCTGAACGCCTTTCCAAAATGTCTTCTCGCACTGATGTGTCTACACATCCCAACACTGTCTTCTCTCAACTGCTGGAAGAACATGCACCCCCCCGCGCCCCTCCCCCCCCCCCCCACCCCCCACTACCCGCATGCTCCCTGATAGACGTTCCGCCCCATGGTACACACAAGACATTCGACTTGCAAAACGCAAACGTCGCCAATTGGAACGGTGATGGCGATCAACAAAACTGAAAGTGCACAATCAAATCTCCAAAAACAAATAAATAAAGTCAAACATATGATCTCATCAGCGAAGACAAACTTCTTTTCTTCTCAAGTCCTCAATGCCACATCCACCAAATCCCTTTAATCAATCATGTCAAATCTTCTCGGTACTGCAAAAAAGACTCCTCTTCCTTCTGCCTACACTTTATCTGAACTCCCCAATGTCTTCTCCTCTTTCTTTTTCGACAAAGTCCAGAATATTCGTACCGTCTTAGACCAAATGCCTTTCCAACCTGCTCATCCTGATCCTCGATTCAACGGCACTCCTCTCCATTCCTTTAATCCATTAACTGAAACAGAAGTCCATGAAATCCTGAAAGAAATGACAATAAAATCCTGTGAGCTTGATCCTATACGAGCCTCTGTCTTTTCCCAGTGTGTCTCACAGCTTCTCTCCACAATCACCAATATTGTCAACTCATCCCTTCTCACTGGAACGTTTCCATCCACTTTCAAATCTGCAATGGTCCAGCCTCTTCTGAAGAAATCCAACCTTGACGCAAACATTTTGAAAAACTATCGACCAGTTTCTGATCTTCCATTCCTGTCCAAACTCCTTGAAAAAGCTGTCCTCAAGCAGCTCAACAATTACCTTTGTTTCAACAATCTCATCCACCCATTTCAGTCTGCCTATCGTGCTGACCACAGCACCGAAACCACTCTTCTCCACATCCTGAATAACCTACTGCTAGGACAAATCTCCTTTCTCACTCTTCTCGACTTGTCAGCCGCCTTTGACACTATAGACCATTCAATCCTTCTTTCCCGTCTTCATTTTAAGAAGAGGGCTATATTTTGTTTCAAGTTTTCATCTTTGTGTTTCTGTCACATTACACACTTGACTTTGAATATGAGTTACAGTCATGTATAGAGCATACATCGTAAAATCATGCTGTCTGAATAAAACAACACATCTCCACTGATCCACACATTCTCTTGAACGGTTCTAAATCAGAATGGGAAATGTAATATTCTGATTATTTGTCTGCTCTATCGAGGTAACTATTTTATCATTTATAATTGATGTATTCAATCATGTGTTACATTTATCAACATGCAGTTCATTATTGTTTTCAGAGGACCACTTCATTTATCTCATGGATTTCCGAATGACCAGGGCTGATGGTTCCAAGGGGTTTTCCTTTGTTGTGGCTAACATAGCTGTTACTGTTATAAGCTCCCAATGGAAACCAATAAGGCTTTACCTTCCTTCTTTCCCTTTGATTTCTGTGTCAGTGTGACATTGTACAGATATGACACCAATAAGGGGAGTTTGTACTATATTCCTAGACTTGTTCAATTTATTGAACTTGTCAAATTTAGATGCCTTCCCCACTGTTCTTACCGTGGATCAAATGGCGCTTTCTTTGTTAGCCACGGAATGGCTCTTCGGTACTTCAGGCTGGGAAATCAACGGGTTCGGCAGAGGTATCTAAGTGCTGAATTAACCACCAAATTTCACCAACACAGAACAAACTGATAGGCATAGTTTGCATTAGTTTGACATGCCAAATATATCCAACCAAACCGGGAGTATGATGCAAACTTTCTTTGCTACTTCAATATACAGAACAAATCCTCTTTTTTCTTTGTACTTTCATTTAATGTATGTATCTGTCTTCATACAACAACATTGCTCTTTTTTTCTTATGTATGAAGTCATTCACTTGTTTCAGGTGAAGAGTGTGCAGATGGAGATGTGCTATATTTACCAGACTTCAACCTAGATCCACGAAATAATACAACAAAGGAGACCAACACATTTAGCAGCTCAGTTGGTGCAAAAGCCACAGCAGCCATAAATGTAAACAATGAAGAATTCATTGTTATGAGTCTGCAGGTGAATCTTACCAACGCTGACAAAGTCGTTGTCAAATTTTTCTACAGTGGTGACAATATACCAGCATCAAATGTTGTAAGTGGAAACAGATTTGTTGTTGTTGTTGTAGGTACAGTTCACAGTTTATTTTCATACAAATATTATTTCTTTATATGCAAGGGTGATTCAGCGTTCACATAGGTACATATGTATGTGTTTATGTGTAATTCTGTATTTGTTCTTGCGTTGTTCAGAGCTTCGTATGTGTATATCTATGTATGTGTGTCTGTATTGACGATAATTAGTTTAAGATCAAAACCAGGATAGGCCTTCATCACTCAGGACAGATATGTGAACATTGATCTTTCATTTCTATCTTCTTGGGCCACGTTCACTCATAACTACTGACAGACTTTGTGTGTATGAATGGTTTTACCCCCGATTGTAGGCAGCCATACTCCATGTTTTGGGGGTACGTGTACTTGTTATAGTCGTGCTGCCATGAGCTATCAAACACGGACATGCATTACAGTATCTTAAACGTGACCTTCAGCATTCCTATGCGAGTGATGGGGGAAAAGCAGAAGCAGGTTGACACATATCTTTTCCTGCATAGCAGAAAAAAAATCTGTACGCTGAACCCACCACCCATCAATACTGGGATCTAAGCCCAGAGACTGAAAGTCCAACGTTATAACAGCCATTTTTCGAAAATATATTCAATCAGCTGATTGAGGGACGTGAAAAATAGATATCTAACTCAAGGAAACGTTCTTAATAAGCTCTGTAAATGTGCATTTTCTATTGAAAAGAAAATGCTGCAGTTGATGTCTGGTTGCAATTTGGTATAATCTGCGTATGGTTTGAACAAACGAGCTTAGCAACACATAGTCTGCTTAGGGTTTCGAATTAATTCCAAAATCTGTTCACACACACACACACACACACACACACACACACACACACACACACACACACACACACACACACACAAAGTGTATGTCCTCTACAAATAAGTGCATTTCCATTTGTTTAGCAGTGAACAAAAACAATGGTGAATGGAACTCACTGCATTTAATTGATGTTAGATAGGTACTTGATGTGATCCATTGTAGGGAATTTGTGCTTTGAACAGACAATTGTTGGTATGAACAGAAGAGATCTGATATGGTAATGTGTGTTGTTGTTTTTCAGACTGAATTCAACCCAGATGAAAATTTCAGTCCTACTTTGCCTGACAGCACGTTCGCCTTTGACGAGAATTATCATCAGAGCACGGCCTGCCAACAGTGCTTTGCCTGTTCAGATTGAAGTGATAGAATTGACAGGATGTACACATGGTAGGTATTTGATTGTTTCTGATAATGTTTGGTGTGTGTTGTGAAACTGGCTCTATTGCAATTCTATGCTATGTATCCATCTTTACTATCTCTATATTATTATTATTCTTGCTATGTCTCATTGTCTTCTTCTTCATATTGTTTTTATTATTGTTATCATTTTTACCACTTTTTTTGTTCTTATTCCTGTTCTTATTGTTATTGTTCTTGTTGTTCATTTATTAAAGTTACATAAACGTTTATTCCATAATCAGTTTCAAATTAATTTCAATCTCAACACCAGTTTGGTCGCTTTTCGTGCTAAAAATAATTAGCCTATATTTCTATATTTAAACTTCCTGTGTTTACAGCACTATATTTCTTGATTTTCATGACATAGTTTTCCTTTTCATTTGTGAAGGCCAACGTCACCCTGCATAAAGTTGTTTGTACACATTATTATTTAGCCTATATATACATCAACATAGATATCAGTGTAATGCTGTACTTTTTGTGTTTCTTTCTCTATGTCTGGGAATAAATATCAATCTATATTTGTATGTGTCTGCAAAAACAATTCTTTACTGAAAGATATAGATTATGTAAATGAAATTAAAGAAGAAATCAAACAAGTTATTAGAGAATATGCAGTTCCATTATACAATTATGAAGAATTAAGAAACATTCTAATGTCCGAAATACAGTGTGTAATATCAGACCAATTATTGTTAGATGTTCTATTAATGAAGATTAGATCAAAAACAATCTCATATGCCACAATGAAAAAACGTAAAACAGAGGAGGAAGAACAACAGTTAGAAATAGAAATACAGAACTTAGAAAGCAGGAATGTCAGAACATGTCAAGAAAATGATAGAATAGAAGAGAATAAGTTAAAGCTTGTAGATATTAGAAAAAAGAAGATGGAAGGAGTACTCATGCGTTCAAGGGCCAGATGGATAGCAGAAGGAGAAAAAGTATCAAAATACTTTTGTAATCTTGAAAAAAGGCACTTTGTAAATAAGAGTATGAAGAAATTAGTTACAGACAAAGGAGAAGAAATCCATGAACATAATGTAATATTAAAGGAGGTTCACGATTTCTATAAACATTTATATAAAAAGAGACTTATTCAAACATGTGAAATAGCAGATATTGTTAAGGAAATGCCTAAACTTAGTAATATAGAAATAGAAAACCTTGAGGGTGAAATTACTTATGAAGAAGCTACCCAGGCACTTAAACGCATGCAGAACAATAAGAGTCCAGGTACTGACGGCTTTTCTGCCGAATTTTTTAAATTCTTTTGGAAGGATCTTGGATACTTAATTGTCAGGTCACTAAATGAAGGTTTGAAGAAAGGTGAACTGTCACAAACACAGAAAGAAGGCATAATAATTTGTATACCAAAGGGTGACAAACCAAGAGAATTTATTAAGAACTGGAGACCGATATCTTTATTAAATGTTGTTTATAAAATTGGATCTTCTTGCTTAGCAAATAGAGTTAAGTCTGTGCTGTCCTCTTTAATTAGTGATGACCAAACAGGATTTATGTCTAACAGATTTATTGGTGACAATATTAGATTAATATATGATATGATTCATTATTTAAATTCAAAGCAGTTGCCTGGTTTATTGATTTGTATAGATTTTGAAAAAGCGTTTGATACTGTTGACTTCACTTTCATGATGAAAGTGTTAAAAGCATTTGGATTTGGTCCAGTCTTCTGTAGATGGATAAGTACCTTTTATCAAAATATTAAATCAGCAGTAGTAGTAAACGGAACGGCGTCTTCTTGGTTTCCAGTAGAGAGAGGATGTCGTCAAGGTGATCCCATTTCACCCTACTTATTTCTTCTATGTGTTGAAATCCTTGGCATAATGATAAGAGAAAATAAACTGATTAAAGGTATTAATATTAATAATACAGATCATAAAATTGCACAGTTTGCAGATGACACCCAATTGATGACCAAAGGAGATAGAATATCGTTTGAGGAGATCATAAGGACAACTGACTCGTTTAGTAGTTTTTCAGGATTATATATGAATGCAGGTAAAACTCAAGCAATATGGCTGGGTAGCAGAAAACAATGTCAAATTAGATATCTACCTCATTTAAAAATGGTATGGAACCCACCAAAATTTAAAATCTTAGGAGTGTGGTTTACTGTTGATTTAGAAGAATGTGAGGAATTAAACTATAAAGACAAAATGTCTGAAATTAGAATGTTATTTAGAATATGGATAAAAAGACCGATTACCCCTTTAGGAAGGATAGCTGTTCTCAAGTCACTGATTTTATCAAAAATAACCCAGTTATGGATGTTTCTACCAAATCCACCTGATGAATATATTGATGAGCTGCAGAAGGCATGTTTCAAGTTTATTTGGAACAAAAAACAGGATCGAATAAGTAGAAAAACAGTAATTAAAAGTACAATATTAGGAGGATTAGGAATGTTTGACATCAAACAATTTATTAAAGGTCTTAAACTGAGCTGGATACATAAATTAAAGTTTTCAAACCATAAATGGACAATAATAATAAAAGAAAGCAATCCAGTTATCAAAGATATTGATAGATATGGACCCTGTCTACCAACACCTAATGATAAGAATAAGTTCTGGATCCATGTTTTCCAAGCCTACAAAGAATTTTGTCAGAAGGTCCCACTATTAAGTAGTAAAGAAGTTTTAGCAGAACCAATCTTTCTGAACCAAAATATTAAAATTGGAAGTAAGATTTTATCATACAGAAATTGGATGGAAAAGGGGGTCTGGAATATTTCTCATCTAGTGCACGGGGACAGTAGTTTCCTTTCCTATGAAGATTTTAGTCAAAAGCATGGAAATATAACAAATTTCCTTACTTTAAATGGTTGCATAAGGTCAGTTAGAAATTATATAAAAAACCTAAACATTAAAATTGATAATAACACTGCTTTGCAGATGAGAAAATCATTACAAATGATATATTCAGTGAAAAAAGGAACAAAAGTTTATTATGATACTCTAGTTAAAAACAATACGACCCCTAAATGCTGTAAGAAATGGAACGATTTGTTGCAACTGAACATTAATTGGAAACAGACATTTCACAAAATACACAAAATAAGTGATGTTAACTTAAAATGGTTTCAAATAAGATTAGTTCATAGGATTATTGCAACAAACAAATCACTGAAACAGATGAATATCTCTCATAATGATAAATGTAGCTTCTGTGGATCACATCCAGAAACCATTGAACACCTTTTTTGGAGATGTGAGAATGTGCAGAGATTTTGGACTGCTTTCCAAACTGATATTAATAACAAATGCAATAATGTATACAATGCCCAATTATGTGAAGAATTAGTTTTATTTGGAAACTCACACACATTTGCTACAGATGACATTTTAGATTTTATTATTTTACTTGCCAAAAACTTTCTGTACAAATGCAAATTCAATAAACAACCACCACAACTCAATGCATTTAAAACACAGCTCAGATACAGATACAAAATCGAAGAACATGCATCTTATATACTAATGAACCATCATGCTTTCCGTACAAAGTGGAACAGTTACCTTCCAATTATGGAAACTGTTACTTAATCATAATTTCACATGTTCCATAGTTACCATTCTATATAACAGTCCTTACTTTGTACTAATATGTCTTTATTTATTTCTCAATATGTATTATTTGTTGTTGTTTTTTTAACTTTTATAGTTCCTGTTGTCTTTACAATGTGACCAATCACAAGTGTTCTTTTCCAATAATGCAGAAGTGGTATACTCATGATCATTATTATTATGACATTATAATGTCACCACTCGCTTTCGCCTTACCCTAGATACCATTACTATAATAGTTGATACATTTGATGCTGTTGCTATGTCACAACTGGTCTAGGCTATTTACTATTAATGTCATCTTAAATCACCATGATTACTACAATCATTAAGATGTAAGTATTGATTGATTGAATGATTGGACAAATCTTCCTTTCTTCTTTTTATTTTTTTTTTTAATTTTTTTGTTTGTTTGTTTTTTTGTTTTTGTGTGTGTGTTTGTTTGTTTATTTGCTTGTTGTTGTTGTTATTGCTGTTGATGTTGTTGTTACAGATTTGTTTTGCCTTGCTATAGCCTGTTTTGTTTTATTTTGTCTTATCTATCTCTCTGTAGTGGAAGATGCTACTGTTCGTTGTATACGGTTTGGTTCATACTATTCTCTGTATTGTATACATGTTTTTGGAAAATTTAAAAAAAAGTTTAAAAAAAAAAATATATATATCAATCTATATTTGTATGTGTCTGCAAAATCTATTACTTAGTACACTGTCATACCACAAGTTAACAAAACAAGAAAACACATAACCAGACACGATTATTTCTTGAAACCTTATGGCGAAAGGGTATAAAAGACTTGAAATGGGCTTTCCCGTCATACACTTTAACGTTTTTTCAGTAGCCACCACACAGCCAACAGGACCTCCAGGCACAACTGCTGGACCTCCAACAGGACCTCCAGGTACCACAGCTGGACCTCCAACAGGACCTCCAGGTACCACAGCTGGACCTCCAACAGGACCTCCAGGTACCACTGCTGGACCTCCAACAGGACCTCCAGGTACCACAGCTGGACCTACAACAGGACCTCCAGGTACCACAGCTGGACCTCCAACAGGACCTCCAGGCACCACAGCTGGACCTCCAACAGGACCTCCAGGTACTACTGCTGGACCTCCAACAGGACCTCCAGGTACCACTGCTGGACCTCCAACAGGACCTCCAGGTACCACAGCTGGACCTCCAACAGGACCTCCAGGTACCACTGCTGGACCTCCAACAGGACCTCCAGGTACCACAGCTGGACCTCCAACAGGACCTCCAGGTACCACAGCTGGACCTCCAACAGGACCACCAGGTACCACAGCTGGACCTCCAACAGGACCTCCAGGTACCACTGCTGGACCTCCAACAGGACCTCCAGGTACCACAGCTGGACCTCCAACAGGACCTCCAGGTACAACAGCTGGACCTCCAACAGGACCTCCAGGTACCACTGCTGGACCTCCAACAGGACCTCCAGGTACCACTGCTGGACCTCCAACAGGACCACCAGGTACCACAGCTGGACCTCCAACAGGACCTCCAGGCACAACTGCTGGACCTCCAACAGGACCTCCAGGTACCACAGCTGGACCTCCAACAGGACCTCCAGGTACCACAGCTGGACCTCCAACAGGACCTCCAGGTACCACTGCTGGACCTCCAACAGGACCACCAGGTACCACAGCTGGACCTCCAACAGGACCTCCAGGCACAACTGCTGGACCTCCCACAGGACCTCCAGGTACCACAGCTGGACCTCCAACAGGACCTCCAGGCACAACTGCTGGACCTCCAACAGGACCACCAGGTACCACAGCTGGACCTCCAACAGGACCTCCAGGTACCACTGCTGGACCTCCAACAGGACCACCAGGTACCACTGCTGGACCTCCAACAGGACCTCCAGGTACCACAGCTGGACCTCCAACAGGACCTCCAGGTACCACAGCTGGACCTCCAACAGGACCTCCAGGCACAACTGCTGGACCTCCCACAGGACCTCCAGGTACCACAGCTGGACCTCCAACAGGACCTCCAGGCACAACTGCTGGACCTCCAACAGGACCACCAGGTACCACAGCTGGACCTCCAACAGGACCTCCAGGTACCACTGCTGGACCTCCAACAGGACCTCCAGGTACCACAGCTGGACCTCCAACAGGACCTCCAGGCACAACTGCTGGACCTCCAACAGGACCTCCAGGTACCACAGCTGGACCTCCAACAGGACCTCCAGGTACCACAGCTGGACCTCCAACAGGACCTCCAGGTACCACTGCTGGACCTCCAACAGGACCACCAGGTACCACAGCTGGACCTCCAACAGGACCTCCAGGCACAACTGCTGGACCTCCCACAGGACCTCCAGGTACCACAGCTGGACCTCCAACAGGACCTCCAGGCACAACTGCTGGACCTCCAACAGGACCACCAGGTACCACAGCTGGACCTCCAACAGGACCTCCAGGTACCACAGCTGGACCTCCAACAGGACCACCAGGTACCACTGCTGGACCTCCAACAGGACCTCCAGGTACCACTGCTGGACCTCCAACAGGACCTCCAGGTACCACAGCTGGACCTCCAACAGGACCTCCAGGTACCACTGCTGGACCTCCAACAGGACCTCCAGGTACCACTGCTGGACCTCCAACAGGACCTCCAGGTACCACTGCTGGACCTCCAACAGGACCACCAGGTACCACAGCTGGACCTCCAACAGGACCTCCAGGCACAACTGCTGGACCTCCAACAGGACCACCAGGTACCACAGCTGGACCTCCAACAGGACCTCCAGGCACAACTGCTGGACCTCCAACAGGACCTCCAGGTACCACAGCTGGACCTCCAACAGGACCTCCAGGTACCACAGCTGGACCTCCAACAGGACCTCCAGGTACCACAGCTGGACCTCCAACAGGACCTCCAGGTACCACTGCTGGACCTCCAACAGGACCACCAGGTACCACAGCTGGACCTCCAACAGGACCTCCAGGCACAACTGCTGGACCTCCCACAGGACCTCCAGGTACCACAGCTGGACCTCCAACAGGACCTCCAGGCACAACTGCTGGACCTCCAACAGGACCACCAGGTACCACAGCTGGACCTCCAACAGGACCTCCAGGTACCACAGCTGGACCTCCAACGGGACCACCAGGTACCACTGCTGGACCTCCAACAGGACCTCCAGGTACCACTGCTGGACCTCCAACAGGACCTCCAGGTACCACAGCTGGACCTCCAACAGGACCTCCAGGTACCACTGCTGGACCTCCAACAGGACCTCCAGGTACCACTGCTGGACCTCCAACAGGACCACCAGGTACCACAGCTGGACCTCCAACAGGATCATTCTGCTGCTATCATATTCTTACTTAATATTTCAAAAATCCGTTACTCGTCGCAACCTGAAATCCATCAACATGAACACTTTTTCTTCTCAAGCTGCTGAACGCCTTTCCAAAATGTCTTCTCGCACTGATGTGTCTACACATTACAACACTGTCTTCTCTCAACTGCTGGAAGAACATGCTCCCCCCCCCCCCCCCCCCCCCACTACCCGCATGCTCCCTGATAGACGTTCCGCCCCATGGTACACACAAGACATTCGACTTGCAAAACGCAAACGTCGCCAATTGGAACGGTGATGGCGATCAACAAAACTAAAAGTGCACAATCAAATCTCCAAAAACAAATAAATAAAGTCAAACATATGATCTCATCAGCGAAGACAAACTTCTTTTCTTCTCAAGTTCTCAATGCCACATCCACCAAATCCCTTTAATCAATCATGTCAAATCTTCTCGGTACTGCAAAAAAGACTCCTCTTCCTTCTGCCTACACTTTATCTGAACTCCCCAGTGTCTTCTCCTCTTTCTTTTTCGACAAAGTCCAAAATATTCGTACCATTTTAGACCAAATGTCTTTCCAACCTGTTCATCCTGATCCTCAATTCAGCGGCACTCCTCTCCATTCCTTTAATCCATTGACTGAAACAGAAGTCCATGAAATCCTGAAAGAAATGACAATAAAATCCTGTGAGCTTGATCCTATACGAGCCTCTGTCTTTTCCCAGTGTGTCTCACAGCTTCTCTCCACAATCACCAATATTGTCAACTCATCCCTTCTCACTGGAACGTTTCCATCCACTTTCAAATCTGCAATGGTCCAGCCTCTTCTGAAGAAATCCAACCTTGACGCAAACATTTTGAAAAACTATCGACCAGTTTCTGATCTTCCATTCCTGTCCAAACTCCTTGAAAAAGCTGTCCTCAAGCAGCTCAACAATTACCTTTGTTTCAACAATCTCATCCACCCATTTCAGTCTGCCTATCGTGCTGACCACAGCACCGAAACCACTCTTCTCCACATCCTGAATAACCTACTGCTAGGACAAATCTCCTTTCTCACTCTTCTCGACTTGTCAGCCGCCTTTGACACTATAGACCATTCAATCCTTCTTTCCCGTCTTCATTTTAAGAAGAGGGCTATATTTTGTTTCAAGTTTTCATCTTTGTGTTTCTGTCACATTACACACTTGACTTTGAATATGAGTTACAGTCATGTATAGAGCATATATCGTAAAATCATGCTGTCAGAATAAAACAACACATCTCCACTGATCCACACATTCTCTTGAACAGTTCTAAATCAGAATGGGAAATGTAATATTCTGATTATTTGTCTGCTCTATCGAGGTAACTATTTTATCATTTATAATTGATGTATTCAATCATGTGTTACATTTATCAACATGCAGTTCATTATTGTTTTCAGAGGACCACTTCATTTATCTCATGGATTTCCGAATGACCAGGGCTGATGGTTCCAAGGGGTTTTCCTTTGTTGCGGCTAACATAGCTGTTACTGTTATAAGCTCCCAATGCAAACCAATAAGGCTTTACCTTCCTTCTTTCCCTTTGATTTCTGTGTCAGTGTGACATTGTACAGATATGACACCAATAAGGGGAGTTTGTACTATATTCCTAGACTTGTTCAATTTATTGAACTTGTCAAATTTAGATGCCTGCCCCACTGTTCTTACCGTGGATCAAATGGCGCTTTCTTTGTTAGCCACGGAATGGCTCTTCGGTACTTCAGGCTGGGAAATCAACGGGTTCGGCAGAGGTATCTAAGTGCTGAATTAACCACCAAATTTCACCAACACAGAACAAGCTGATAGGCATAGTTTGCATTAGTTTGACATGCCAAATATATCCAACCAAACCGGGAGTATGATGCAAACTTTCTTTGCTACTTCAATATACAGAACAAATCCTCTTTTTTCTTTGTACTTTCATTTAATGTATGTATCTGTCTTCATACAACAACATTGCTCTTTTTTTGTAATGTATGAAGTCATTCACTTGTTTCAGGTGAAGAGTGTGCAGATGGAGATGTGCTATATTTACCAGACTTCAACCTAGATCCACGAAATGATACAATAAAGGAGACCAACACATTTAGCAGCTCAGTTGGTGCAAAAGCCACAGCAGCCATAAATGTAAACAATGAAGAATTCATTGTTATGAGTCTGCAGGTGAATCTTACCAACGCTGACAAAGTCGTTGTCAAATTTTTCTACAGTGGTGACAATATACCAGCAACAAATGTTGTAAGTGGAAACCTTTTTTTTTTTTTTTTTTTTTTTTGGTTGCGGTAGCTACAATTTATTTTCAGACAAGTATTATTTGTTTATATGCAAGGGTGATTCAGCGTTCACATAGGTGCACATATGTGTGTTTGTGTGTAATCTGTATTTGTTCTTGCGTTGTTCAGAGCTTCGTATGTGTATATCTATGTATGTGTGTCTGTATTAACGATAATTAGTTTAAGATCAAAACCAGGATAGGCCTTCATCACTCAGGACAGATATGTAAACATTGATGACACTCAATCATATTGATGGATATAATATTTAAAGAAAAATGGCAACTACAAAATTATTTCTTTCCTTTCTATCTTCTTGGGCCACGTTCACAAATAACCACTGGCAGGCTTTGTGTGTATGACTGGTTTCATCCCGGATTGTAGGCAGCCATACACCATGTTTGCAGGTGCGCGTATTTTGTTTATTCGTGCTGCCATGAGCTATCAAACACGGACATGCATTACAGTATCTTAAACGTGACCTTCAGCATTCCTATGCGAGTGATGGGGGAAAAGCAGAAGCAGATTGACACATATATTTTCCTGCAAAGCAGGAAAAAAAATCTGTACGCTGAACCCACCACCCTTCAATAATGGGATTAAGCCCAGAGACTGAAAGTCCAACGTTATAACAGCCATTTTTCGAAAATACATTCAACCAGCTGACTGAGCAAAGAGAAAAATAGATATCTCTAACTCGAGAAATCTTTCTCAATAAGGTCTGTCGATGTGCATTTTCTTTTGAAACGAAAATGCTGCTGTTGATGCCTGGTGGCACCGGAGATTAGAAAAGAGAGAT
The DNA here is from genome assembly GCF_041734735.1 of Babylonia areolata. Classification (NCBI taxonomy): domain Eukaryota; kingdom Metazoa; phylum Mollusca; class Gastropoda; order Neogastropoda; family Buccinidae; genus Babylonia; species Babylonia areolata. The sequence goes on from NC_134887.1 coordinate 22,357,707, forward strand.
AAACCACTCGCGGCAGGCCCCTTCTTTCTGTCTATAACAGTGCTGAAGCCGTTTTGGGGCACACACGCAGTGCGGAAGGGTGGGGGTAAATCACCCTCTCCTTCCCCACCTGAAGGAAACTGGTCGGTTCTGACGGTTCAGCTGCAGTAAAGCGAAAGTTAAGTACGCCTGGAATTTCCCACGTGTAGTAAGATTCGCTGTATACAATGAAAACCGATTCATTTTTGCTTTGGTTTTTAGCACGTTTGCATCTGCTTGAATATAGATAATATAAAAAGAAAATAAAGCAGCTCCCCCCACCACCAGCTCCCCCCCCCCCCCCTCCCCGAGCGCAATGTTGCACATGAGAGAGACAGTTATAAATTATTGAACTGCGTTTTCGTAACGCTTCTTTTTCTTCACACTTTCTGGTTTACATCACCATTTCTTCAAAAAAAAAAAAAAATATATATATATATATATATATATATCAAAACATAAAACACATATTCAGCTCTGTCTCTCTTCTAACATCTGTCTATACATACATACATGAATACATATATACATAATTTCATATAGATCTATCAGTATGTAAATCTAAATCTATCTATATGTACATAATCATATATATAATTCATATATATACGAACGCTTCATGTTGCCCGAGCAGACCGTTGTATTGTGCTCTATCTCTCTCTCTAAGTCTCCGTCTCTGTCTCTCTCTCTCGGGAGTTTTACATGGCTGTTAAAAGCATCTACGATTCTGTACTTGTATGTGTTCGTGACAAAGGTATTTATTCAGACTTTTTTCAGTGTCCAAGAGGGGTTAAACAAGGTTGTATGCCAAGCACACAGCTGTTTTCCTTTTTCATCGGTGAATTGGCAGTGGAGTTATCAAAGAAGGGGAGACATGGAATACAAATGATACCTGGCGCAACAGATTTGCTCTTAATGCTATTTGCTGATGATGTTGTTCTCTTGTCTGACACACCCATAGGGTTACAAAATCAATTATATGCCCTTAAGCAAGAAACAGACAGACTACAACAAACAGTGAATCTCGATAAGACCAATATTATAGTTTTCCGCAATGGAGGTCATCTTTCGACTCGTGAAAAATGGTGCTGTGGTGATAGGGAAATAAAAGTAACCAATACATATAAATATTTAGGAATGTTATTCACAACAAAATTGAGTTTGACATCTGCGTGGGATGAAGCAAACAGAAAAGGGAAAAAAGGTGCAATCCAAATTATAAAATCACTCAGGAGACTGCGTTCGACTGACGCTTTCCTTTGGTTTGGGCGGGGCAAAGGCAGCTCATGAATAATGAATGCGTGTCGCGGCGCAGGCTGCCTGGCTTCAGCAATTTCTGCAAGTGGTTTATCTCTCTTTTCTAATCTCCGGTGGCACTCAAGGTGTCATCCACGGATGGTTTGTATAAACGATTTTAGCAACGCTAAGTATGCTTAGGGTTATGAATTAGTTTCGAAAATCTATCCACACACACACACACACACACACACACACACACAGGTATACCATTATACCATGCAAATGTTTGCATTCTCACAGACACAGGCACAATTCAAAATTGTATTTATTTGATATGCAAACACTTCGTACTGTTAAACATAATGTTCGTAATGCATAGCGAAATCAAGCTATATTCGGGTATGAACACCATGATAAAAAGAAATACAGATGTAATACAATGTAAATCTATTCTGACTTAATCTGACAACGCATCAGGGTACAAGCACACTCTCACACACGCACTTATGATCACAACCCCCCACCTCCAACACACACACACACACACACACACACACACACACACAAGCGTGTGCGCTGAACAGTTAAGTGCATTTCCGTTTGTTTAGCAGTGAACAAAAACAGTGGTGATTGGAAATCACTGCATTGATTTGGTGTTAAATATGTACTTGATGTGATCCATTGTAGGATTCATACTTAGACAATTGTTGACATGGAGAGAAGAGATTTAATGTGGTAATATGTGGGTGGTTGCTGTTTTTCAGACTGAATTCAACCCAGATGAAAATTTCAGTCCTACTTTGCCTGACAGCACATCGCCTTTGACGAGAATTATCATCAGAGCACGGCCTGCCAACAGTGCTTTGCCTGTTCAGATTGAAGTGATAGAATTGACAGGATGTACACATGGTAGGTATTTGATTGTTTCCAGTAATGTTTGGTTTGTGTTGTGACACTGGATCTAATGCAACATTATTTGAGCAATGTTATCGTCTTCTTCATCTCGTTATCTCTATTTTCCTTCTTCTTATTATTGTTGTTCTTATTATTGTGATCATTGTTCTTGTTTTTGTTGGTATTTTCTGATTAATGTTCATTCCATAATCAGTCTCACATCAGTTTCAAACCTGTGACATCAGTTTGGTCGCTTATCATGCTTAGTATATGGGAACTTTCCCTATTTACAGCAATCTGTTTCATGATTTTCATGGCATGGTGTTTCCCTTCATACTGTTAGGAAAGAAAAACGAGGCCAATGCCGCCCTGCATAAAGCTGTTTGTACGTCTGTTTATATAGCCTATGTATGTATAAACACGTATACAGACATAATGTTATATTTTTGGTGTGTGTGTTTTGCAAGTCTGGTAATATTAATATGTATTTGTATGTATGGGCCAAACCATAGTGCTTGACACCCAGTTGTGCAAACGTCAATAATACAAGACTACAAGACAAGAGAATACATTTTAATTTCAGGAAACCCCTCTGGAGCAGAACCAGCTCGAAAAAAATTGGAACGGATTCTCCCTTCATTTGTTTGAATGTTTTTTCAGTTGCCACCACACAGCCAACGCGGTCAACGTCACCCCTTACCAGCACACCACGTGAGATTCTTTGTTTTGTTTGTTTGCCATATTGTATATATTCAAGTGTTGGGATTCCACATCGGACCTCGCCCCTCTTACTCGTTGTTTATCTAAAGTGCAACATCGCACGATTGACTTCTAGGGTTTGAACCCTGTTTGGAGAGAATAAAAGTTGAACATGAATTTCGCGTTAATAATTTTTGTAATGTTTTGCGTAAAAAGATCGCAGGAGAGAGATATCTGTCAATATAATCATGTTTTATTGTGTGCTATAAATGTTATAGTTTAGAGAAGTGTAAACCTTGTGCTTCAAAACAAACAGTCATCATGTATAAGGAAACTGAGTGTGAATAACCACTGCCGCGTATTTTAGTCAGGTCAGGTCATTAGATCTGCTCCTGGGAACCTGTAATCCAGTACAACCTGTTCAGGGTCGGGGTGCCGGCAACTAAACCGGCACTCCCACCGCTCCCTTGCAGGACTGGTGAGGCGGGTGGCTAGACACCCTTATGAAATTAAAAACGAGATCCATAAAAGGGCGTCGGCTCAGGAGAGCCACCGACGGCCATCTAGCTCCACCGTGCTGTGTGCATGCCACACGCAGTTGGCCCTCGGGGTGTGTCTACCCATGCATGTGAAGTCTGGATACGGCAGAATCTGCGGAAGTAACCTATCGGTTCAACGGAGAGGAAGGCGGTTACAGCAACGCACTGTGGAGTGCAGAGAGCAAGATGAGACACCGAAAGGATATCTTGGTCATCCACTGCATCCATGCTCATCCTCCAGTCGTCTCGACTTAGTCTTGCCACTGGAAATTGGTGAACCCGGACGAGAGAGTGAGGTCGACGTTGCGCAACTCCTCTTCACTTTAAACAAACTCATCGCGCAAGTCATCAATCATCCTTAATGACCTTTCATCCTTCATCCTTTCATCACCCCCAAGTCCTGTGGCGACAGGCGAGCGACGAAACGACAGGTGTGGGTACACTGGCAGTCGCAGCCGCAGACCAGCACGCAGGCGGCTCAGGCCATAGGGTCGTTCTTCATCGACAGGAGCAGCGATGGAGCTCGGCAGCCGTCTGAGCGTCTGAGCAGCCCTTTTCAGGAATGCACTGCTCACCTCCCTGGCATGAGGAAGGGGCTAGAAAAGGTGCCCTAAAAATTGCCTGCTCCATATCACCCTGGCCAGCATACCGCGGCTGGCGGGGACCCTACATCAGCGGTCGAAACAAAAAGAAAGAAAAGAAAAAAGCAAGGATCGTTCCTCTCACCACTGGTGCTTGGAACACAAGGACTCTCCTGGACAGAGGTAACGCGGACAGATCCCAAAGGAGAACGGCACTAGTTGCATCCGAACTCGCCAGATACAACATCGACGTCGCAGCCTTGAGTGAGACTCGGCTTACAGCCGAAGGCGAGCTCAATGAACAGGGATCTGGTTACACCTTCTACTGGAGTGGACGAGGAATCGAAGAGCGACGTGAGGCTGGCGTTGGTTTTGCAGTAAAAACAGCACTTGTCAGCAAGCTAGCTGGAATCCCAAAGGGTGTCAACGATAGGCTTATGACCATGAAACTCCCACTGGCATCTGGCCAGAAGCACCTCACCATTGTCAGTGCCTACGCCCCAACCATGACCAACCCGGATGAAGTGAAGGCGAAGTTCTACGAGGACCTTCACTCTGTCATTGCTGCTATCCCGAAAGCAGACAAGCTCATCATTCTTGGGGACTTCACTGCTAGAGTTGGCTCTGACTACATCTCCTGGGATGGAGTATTTGGAAAGCACGGCGTGGGCCACTGCAACCCAAATGGATTGCTTTTGCTTCAGACCTGTGCAGAGCACGAACTGCTGATAACCAACACAGTTTTCTGCCTTCCTACCCGTAACAGGACGTCATGGATGCACCCTCGCTCAAAGCATTGGCATCTCATCGATTACGTCATCGTCAGGAAAAGGGATAGGCAAGATGTACGTGTGACAAGACCATGTGCGGCGCCGAGTGTTGGACAGACCATCGCCTTGTAGTCTCGAAGCTGAATATTCGAATCCAGCCCAAGAGACGCCCCCAAGGCCAGAAGGCTCCAAAACGGCTCAACATCGCTAAGCTGAAAAACATCACCATGAAACAGACCTTTGTGGAGCTGCTGGAAGAGCGTCTGGAATCCGCCTCTCTGGACAGCAAGAATGTGGAGTCTGACTGGAGGACCCTGCGCGAGCTGATCTATAGTACAGCTTCAGAGACCATGGGACCCTTGACCAGAAAGCACAAAGACTGGATGAGAAACGCCGTCTGCATCAAGCCTACCTGAGGAACCCAAAGTCCACATCAAAAAAGGATGCGTACAATGCCATCCGTAGGACTGTTCAGCAAATGTTACGTCAGATGCAGGATAAGTGGCTGAGTGACAAAGCTGATGAGATCCAGGGATATGCTGACAGGCACGACATGAAGAGGTTCTATGATGCCTTAAAAGAAATCTACGGCCCCACATCCTCATGATCATCCCCCCTCCTCAGTGCAGATGGGAATACCTTGATCATCGAGAAGGAGAAAATTCTCGAACGCTGGGCTGAGCACTTCAACAGTGTCCTAAATCGCCCTTCCTCCATAAATGATGAAATGGTGTCAAGCAAGGCTGTGTCCTGGCGCCAACACTGTTCAGCCTCATGTTCTCTGCAATGCTTACTGATGCTTTCAGAGATGGCGATGTTGGAATCGGCCTAAAAAATAAATAAAAAAAGTACCGAACTGATGGCAAGCTGTTTAACCTCAGAAGGCTTCAAGCAAAAATGAAGGTCATGACAGACATCATCAGAGACTTTTTGTTTGCTGATGATTGTGCCCTCAACGCTGGATCTGAAGCTGACATGCAACTCAGCGTTGACAAGTTTGCCACTGCCAGCAGGAACTTCGGCCTTACCATCAGCACGAGGAAAACTGAAGTTCTCCATCAGCCAGCCCCAGAGAAACCCCACGTTGAGCCCAACATTACAGTCAACGGTCAGAGACTCAGTGCGGTGGAGCGGTTCACATACCTTGACAGCACACTGTCACGAAATGCGACCATCGACGATGAAGTGAACGTCAGGATTGCAAGAGCAAGCGCAACCTTTGGCAGACTCTATACAAATGTCTGGAACAGAAGAGGTATTGGTCTTGAGACCAAGCTAAAGGTCTACAGAGCAGTAGTTCTCCCCACACTACTGTACGCCTGCGAAACTTGGACAGTGTACCAACGACACGCCTAGAAGCTGAACCACTTCCACACAACATGCCTCAGGAAGCTACTGAACATCAAGTGGCAAGACAGGACCCCAGACACGGAGGTGCTTACAAAAGCCACCCTTCCCAGCATCTTCACCATCCTGATGCAGTCCCAGCTTCACTGGGCTGGACACGTGGCGCGCATGCCAGACCATCGGCTGCCCAAAAGGCTCTTCTATGGCGAGCTGCAACAAGGGAATAGATTACACGGAGGTCAGAAGAAGCGCTTCAGAGAGACTCTGAAAGTCTCTCTGAAAGCGTTTGATATCAACCCTGACTCCTGGGAGGAATCTGCAGTGAACCGTGACAAATGGCGCGCTGCTGTGCACAAAGGCGCCAAGTTGTGCGAGGCCAACAGGACTGCTGCAGCTGTTAAGAAGAGGCAGGCCAGAAAGTCACGGGCAAACAAGCTCCCTGACAATGATATGCCTGTCTTTGTCTGCCCCAACTGTCAGCGAACATTTCGTGCGCAGATTGGACTATTCAGCCATCTGCGCATTCACAGATAGATTCATGAGCATACCCCCACCCCACCACCACCTTGCCCCCATCCCCCAGCTGGATGACAACGATGGTCATCATCGATCTCGATGGACACACACACACACACACACACACACACATTTGTACATCTGTACGCATGCGCGCACATAAACACACGAGAGTTTCACAATAAGCACATGGATGCTTATGTGGGGATGAAATCATGCACGCAAACATGTGCTTCTACGAACATGGCGGGATTCCTTCGTGTCTACAGAAGATATGTGTTTTGCAAAATCGATGTGCATGGAGGTGCAGATCATGAAGTATCGAGGAACCGTAGGGACGTGGATGCATGGTGGCACACACAAACACACTCCACAAAGGCAATGCGTGCAGGTGTTGGAATAGACAGACAGACAGACACAGACAGAGTCAGGCTGTGGTGAAGTGTCAGAAACTAGAATATGTCATGTTGGATTTGAATGACTGTGAATAGAGAGAACAGAGAGCTGCTGTTGCTGCCCGTGGACGTACATGATGTGGTGAACAAGGTGGACAACATGATGGTCTGTTACAGCTGCAGAGGGCTGCCAGGACATGACGGAAGCAGGCTCATTCTTGGTGTCCACGGACTCTGTGCGTGTAGTGGGCCAGAACGCCGCCAGCCAGCCCACTGTGGACGATTTCCAAATCATCTACAGCAACGTGGGAACCTATCTCATCCTGACTATTGCAATGCCAGCCGATGGAGAACTAGAGGCTGTCAGATTCGCTGGGAATTTCATTAGTGCTCAGATTGAAGTTCAAGAAGAAGAGGGCAAGTTGCCGGTTCGGGTTCAACCAAAGTCTGGTGTAAGTTTTTTTCCTTCATACAAAACAATTTGGGCTTCATCTTTTAACCTTTTGCGTTTTTAAATCACTCATTCCTCTGAAAATATGGTAGTAGAATCGCCAATAACAACTGAAGGGCAAAGTTAGCATGGCTTACGCGTGATTCTTGCTGCACAACATCAACAGAACCGAAAACGCCTAAGGTTGAGGGGTGGAGTACATACTGATCGAAATGATATCAGACATGAGTGTTTGTCGAACCAAAAGCTGTGTGCTTGAAACGGAGCATTTCTATCCTATATAGCCCACATCGACCAGCATTTCAGTGTTTTATGATCATAATCCACATCAATCAAAATTTCAAAATTTCCCTGTCAATAAACTGTAACAAAATCCGTCACAAAACGCATTTCCAGGAATCAAGGATGACATTCCCCCAAAAAAAGTGCTTCTGTTTGTCTTCAAATAATGGCGAAAGTTGACCTCTGTTTGTGTAACCTACTTGAAAAAGATTAATACGTGCATGCGTAATGCGACTGGATACTAACTGACTGGGCTGCTAACTAGTGTAAATCAAGAACATTGTTTATTGGTGGTCGGTCGGGGACATTATGCAGCAAGACATAATAAATTTTTATTGGTGGTCGGTCGGGGACATTATGCAGCAAGACATAATAATAATAATAATAATAATAATAATAATAATGGTATTTATATAGCGCTGAATCTTGTGCAGAGACAGATCAAAGCGCTTTCGTACCAGTCATTCACACGCATGCATAACACTAAAACTGTAGAAACTAAAGACAAGGAAGGGCAGGCAAGGGAGGCTATTTTGGGAAGAGGTGGGTTTTTAGGCCAGACTTGAAAGAGCTGAGTGTGGAGACTTGACGAAGCGAAAGAGGAAGTTCATTCCAATCGCAAGGTCCAGAGACAGAGAAAGAACGGCGGCCAACAGTCCAGTGTTTGAATCTGAGTATGCGTAAACAGAGTGGATCCGAAGCCGATCGTAGTGAGCGAGATGGAGTGTAGAGGTGAAGGCAGCCACAGAGATAGGAAGGGGCAGTTTTGTGAATACATCTATAACATAGAGTGCTGATCTTGTACTTTATTCGGTGTGAGACAGGGAGCCAGTGGAGATGCTGCAAAAGAGGAGTGATGTGCTCAGATCTTTTCTTTCTGAGGACGAGTCGGGCAGCAGAGTTTTGTATGCGCTGAAGGGACTGAATAGATGAAGCAGGCAAACCAGACAATAGAGAGTTACAGTAGTCAAGGCGAGAGAGAATGAGAGAAACGACAAGTCTAGATTTGCGTCAGTGGACAGATATTTCCAGACGGCACTGATGCGCCGCAGTTGACAGTAGCAGGACTGACATATCTGACTGATAAATTTTTGCAAGGACAGTGTATTGTCAAGGACAACACCGAGGTTCCTGACTGACGTGGAAAGAGGGATGGATCTACTGCCAAGTTTGATTGTGTCAGTTGTGATGGAAGACAGTTTTTGTTTAGTTCCTATGATCATTGCTTCAGTTTTGTCCGCGTTCAGTTGTAACTTATTTCGAGTCATCCAGTTTTTAATGTCCAGGAAGCAGTTGGATGTTTCTTGCAAGAGCGACAACAATTTTTCAGGGGTATCACTCTTCTGGAGTTGAGTGTCATCAGCATAAGAATGATGACTGATATTATGGCGGTTGATAATTTCAGCGAGAGGAGCAGTGTACAGTGTGAAGAGCACTGGGCCTAAAACAGATCCCTGTGGGACTCCATGTTCGATTTTAACGGGTTCAGATTGGAAATGATCAACAATGACAGACTGGAATCAATCAGTGAGATAAGATTTGAACCAGTTTAGAACAGTGCCGTTGATACCAAATGTAAAATGAAGACGGGAAAGAAGGATTGAATGGTCTGTCGTGTCAAGGGCGGCTGACAAGTCGAGAAGAGTGAGAAGGGATTTTTTTCCTGAGTCGGACGCTATCAGTAGATTGTCAAGAATGTGGAGGAGAGTGGTTTAGGTGCTGTGGTCAGCGCGATAGGCAGACTGAAATGGGTGGATGAGATTGCTGAAACAAAGATTGTTGAGCTGCTTGAGGACAGCTTTTTCAAGGAGTTTGGACAAGAATGGAAGATTAGAAACTGGTCGATAGTTTTTCAAAATGTTTGCGTCAAGGTTGGGTTTCTTCAAAAGAGGCCGGACGATTGCAGTTTTGAAAGTGGATGGATGGAAACGTTCCAGTGAGAAGGGATGAGTTGACAATATTGGTGATTGTGGGGAGAAGATGTGAGACACATTGGGAAAAGACAGAGGCTCGTATAGGATCAAGCTCACAGGATTTTATTGTCATTTCTTTCAGGATTTCATGAACTTCTGTTTCAGTCAATGGATTAAAGGAATGGAGAGGAGTGCCGCTGAATTGAGGATCAGGATGAACAGGTTGGAAAGACATTTGGTCTAAAATGGTACGAATATTTTGGACTTTGTCGAAAAAGAAAGAGGAGAAGACACTGGGGAGTTCAGATAAAGTTTAAGCAGAAGGAAGAGGAGTCTTTTTTGCAGTTCCAAAAAGATTTGACATGACAGAGTAAAGAGATTTGGTGGATGTGGCATCGAGAACTTGAGAAGAAAAGAAGTTTGTCTTTGCTGATGAGATCATATATTTGACTTCATTTGTTTTCGGAATATTTGATTGTGGACTTGCAGTTTTGTTGATCGCCATCGTCTTTCAAGATGGCGACGTTTGCGTTTTGCAAGTCGAATGTCTTGTGTGTATCATGGGGCGGAGGGTCTGTCAGGGAGCATGCGGGTAGTGGGGGGTGCATGTTCATCCAGCAGTTGAGAGAGGACAGTGTTGTAATGTGTGGATACGTCGGTACGGGAAGAAATTGTGGAAAGGCGTTCAGCAGCTTGAGAAGAAAAAGTGTTAATGTTGACGGATTTCAGGTTGTGACGAGTAACAGATTTTTTGGTTCTGGTAGGTTTTGAAATATTAAGCAAGAATATAACAGCAGAATGGTCGGAAGAAAGTTTGTCAGTTACAGTCACTGACGCAACCATGGCATCAGTGTCACGTGCGATGAGCCAGTCCAACGTATGGCCAGATCTGTGTGTTGGTTCTGTAACGAACTGAGAGAGACAATGAGTTGACAGAGATATACATAGCGTTTGACAGCAGTGGAAGTCTGGTTGTCGAAATGAAAATCTCCGAGGATAATAAGTTTGCCAGAACGAAGGTTGTAGTAATCAAGTAGTGTTCGGAACTCATCGTGAAACTGAGAAGACGTTAGGTTATTTTTACGACTAGGAGGACGATAGAGACAACAGAAGATGATTGAGTGACCGGGAACACTGAGAGTGACTTCTAGCATTTCGAAGGTATCATGTGGAAAGGCGTGGTTATGGGAGAAGGAGAGGAAAGACTCCAAGATATCTCTGTAGACGGTGGCGATGCCACCTCCACGAGACAATCGAGGAAGTGACATAGTTTTGTATCCAGGGGGATCAGTTGGGTTCGTGACCTTGTGACTTTAACCAGGTTTCGGTAAGAAATACGATATCAAATTTTTTTTCAAAAATAAAATCAGAAATATAGTCAGTCTTTTGATCAGGGCAGACAGATTGAGCATTGAACAAACAGGCATGAAAGAGATCAGAAGTAAGGAGAGAGGAATCTGATGGTGAAGCAGGTGAGTCAGGCAGACAGACAGTGGAAGAAGAAGATGGTGACTGAGCAGTGGAGGACAATGGGAAGGAAGAAAAAGGTCCGGGAGTTGAGACAGGTGTGGCAGGAGTAGGAAGCGGAGCAGAGGCTATCACTGGCACGGCGGATACATTACAGTTTGGAATATTGTCATCAGAGGGGACAATGTCACAGGAAGTAAAAATGTTAGCAGGAACACGTGTGTTGAGGTTGGAAGCAGCACAAACAGCGCCGCATGAAGTGGATCTGTCAACACACACAGGTGACACATCAGGGGTACTGTCAGTAGTGCTGTTGGGGGTCCGTACGGAAACGGCAGTTTTGATGGGCTTTTGTTTCCTCTTGATCGGCGAGTTCGTCTTCGCGGCAGGCAAGCGCCTATACCTGTTCCTCGCAGGCGCACAACTAGGTCAGGGGTCAAAGGTGCAGGTTCGATCGCAAACAGTTCAGCGCGCGAGTACAGAACAAAGGGAGGGACGTTGCGCTCACCTTGACAAAAGCTGCCCACCTGTCCACAACCACTGAATGTCACGTTTTGCACGTGTACAGGCGTGTTGAAGGAAGAGATGAATGGCGGGCCGGCGCAGTTCAAAACTGACAGGAAAGCGGAAAAGGAAATCCAGAATACAGCAAGTCTGATGTAGTCGGGGCACACACATACATCCATTGTTCGAAGGGATCCATAACGAAACACTCCGCAAAACCTAACCACACAACACCAAACACAACCAACACAATAAACAAAAATATGGATAGCTAGAATCACTCAGCCTGTCAGGCGTGCGACCTTCACCCCCACATGAAGTCTGTGCACCAATCCATTAAAATTTATCAGCCTTGTACACATCATTTCAACAATATGTTATCAAGAATCATCAATTAAATGCACATGCTCGTCATGAATATTAATAAAAGGTAATCGCTGCAACGCCGTTACCGACAGAACGACTTCTTGAGCGAATGTAGACAATGCAATACCTTCAAACTGCGTGAAAAGCAATGGTCTTTCGATGCCTTGAGTCATATTCTAAAATGTACTGATGTCCATTCAATATATATATATATATATATATATATATGTGTGTGTGTGTGTGTGTGTGTGTGTGTGTGTGTGTGTGTAATTTCCCTTGGTGTATTCGGATGATTTCCCATTATACATACTTCACTATTTTTTCTGCTCCTGAAAGATAAATGCATCAATGTGACTTCCATGGCAAATGGCAAAGAAATTTTATTTGAACTAAAAAATGATAAAACGACTATCATTCATTAGTGTGCGGTAACCTATGTCAGAAAAAATATGTTACTTTTTAAGAGGAATAAAATGTAAAAGTAGCCTGACTGTGGAAATGTTCTGGCTTCTTTTTTTTCTTTTCTTTTTTTTCTCTTTTTTTTTTTTTCTTTTTTTTTCTTCTTTTTTTCCTGCCTCATCCAAGAAGCACAGTGTCGCTATGATTAGAATAAGTGGGAAGAACTGATTTTTTTTTTCTCGTAAATTTTAAGCCAATCGGTGTCAATTGATAAGGTATTCCAAGACAGCAAGCACACACACACACACACACACACACACACACACACACACACACACACAACCGAAATGCCGGGTTATGACTTTGATTCACCTTGAATATACACATACGTCAGCCTCGGAACCAGACTTTCTGCCTTGATGTGCTGATGTCTCTGTCTGTCTCAATGTATCTCTATTTGTATGTATGTATTTGTGTAGATTAATATATATATATATGCCTGGAGCCATATATATATATATATATATATGTGTGTGTGTGTGTGTGTGTGTGTGTGTGTATGAATGTATTTATGATAATCAGTCTTGTCCGACTATGACCATCAGAACAGCAGAGGAGGCAACTGCTGTCCCAGCTGTCTGGGCTAGAATTTGATTATAGTGGAGAGTGTCTTGCCCAAGTTACATCCCCACTCTCTCGACCAAGAGGGTTTTAGGACAGCCGGCGTTGGAATGGTTCCCAAAGGCCAAATGGCTCCCAAGGCTGCAGCACAAAGAGCCAGTGCAGTCTCCTAGTTTGAAAGTCATAGTCCTTTAATAATACTAAGCTGTACTAATAATACTAAGCTGTAAATATATATATATATATATATATATATATATCAGCGGTGTCAAACAAGGCTGTGTCCTCGCTCCCACCCTATTTGAAATCTTCTTTGCTCTTCTCCTGAGTCATGCGTTCAGCACGGCGCAAGAAGGGATCTACCTGCGGACCAGATCAGATGGCAGGCTCTTCAATCTCGCCCGCCTCAGAGCAAGGACAAAAGTCTGAGAAGCCCTCATCAGAGACATGCCGCAGTTATGACCCACACCCAGCGGGACTTGCAGTCACTAATGGACCGCTTCTCCCAGGCCTGCAAAGATTTCGGTCCGACCATCAGTCTCAAGAAGACAAACGTCCTAGGCCAAGGCACGCCATCTCCACCAGCCATCACCATTGATGACTACGAGCTTGAAGCCATGTATCAATTCACTTACCTTGGGTCCACCATCACCGACAACCTCTCCCTTGACACCGAGATCGACAAGAGGATCGAGAATCCAGCCACAACGCTAGCCCGCCTCACACAAAGAGTGTGGACAAATCCCAAGCTTACCGCAAAGACAAAGATGGCTGCATACAACGCCTGCGTCCTCAGCACCTTGCTGTATGGCAGTGAGGCGTGGACCACACATGCTCGTCAGGAGAAAAGGCTCAATACCTTCCACCTGAGACGACTACGGCGCATACTCGTCATCTCCTGGCAAGACAAGGTGACAAACACCGAAGTCCTGACTCGCGCTGGCCTCCCGACCATGTATACCATGCTGAGATAGCGTCGGCTGCGCTGGCTGGGCCACGTTGGCCGCGTGGAAAATGGCCGCATCCCAAAAGAAATCCTTTATGGAGAGCTCGCCACGGGGCAGAGAAGCATCGACCGCCCACAGCTGAGATACAAAGACGTTTGCAAACGTGACATGAAGGCGCTTGAGATCAACACTGAGTCCTGGGAGGACCTTGCAGATGACCGCAACAGATGGAGAAGCACTCTCAAGAATCAGCTACGGATTGGTGAGGACAAACTGTCAGCTGCTGCAGCAGAAAAACGAGCTCGCAGAAAATTAAAAGGGACGGCAGCCAACAGACCAGCATCAGCTTACACATGTGACCGCTGCGACAGAGACTGTCTCTCTCGCATCGGTCTCTACAGTCACAGGCGACGCTGCTTGGTCGAAGCAGACAGCCCAATTAGACATTAGGTTGGATATACTCTATCCATGGTCAGCCATGACTGAAGGAGGCCTACTATATATATATATATATATATATATATAATGTATGTATGAATGTATATATTTATATGCATATATATATATATATATATATATAGTGTGTGTGTGTGTGTGTGTGTGTGTGTGTGTGTGTGTGTGTGTGTGTGTGTGTGTGTCAACATTTTTTTTTTCACGAAGGAAAAGAGAGCGTAAACAAATTCTCATAATTGTATAGAGTATTAGCAGAATGACTTCAGACCCATGTCCACAGCTTTCTAATTGAGAAAGAAAAAGATTTTACCAGATATTCATAGTTCTGAGCTCTGTGTAACGTCGTGACAAAATGGTTCTGTTCACAGTTTTGATTGTGTTGAAGATTTCAAACATGTGCGTGCGTGTGTGTGTGTGCGTGTGTGTGTGTGTGTGTGTGTGTGCGTGTGTGTATGTGTGCGCGCGCGCGCGCGCGTGTGTGTGTGTGTGTGTGTCTGCAGGGTTACAACGTATATCCAGACCAATACACGGAGCTCGTGGATGCGTCGTTTATAAGCGGAGAGATTATTGTTCGGTTCGACGTTGAAGCAGGGGAAGAAGGCACCATCACTGTAGACCAGTTCAGAGTTTGCACAGTACCCAGGAGTAAGTTATGTTTGGTGGCTTACTAAATAAAATAGACTGCGCTTAATTCGTCTGTGTATTTGTGTGTGTGTGTGTGTGTGTGTGTGTGTGTGTGTGTGTGTGTGTGTGTGACAGAGACACACAGAGAGAGTATAATATTAAAAGAAAAATTGCAGAGCATATAGATTTTGATTTGGCCTGTGTTTGGTTTACATTTGTTTCGTAGCTTTTGTCCGGTTTTTCTTACATGTCATTGATAAGGTTGGTCGTTAAGATTGTTGTGTATGTGTTTGTAATCAAAGAAAGTGTTCCTTTCAGGTGAGCTGTGCCGAATCAGTGTGGACGAAGTGCGGGAAGCCCTGGGCTTCACCCCAGCACAGGGTGTGTTTGGGGAGACAGAGGATGGCGAACAGGTGGATCTGGACTCCCTCACCTTCCTCGCTGCCAACGTCACTGTTTCCGGCTACTGCTACACCTGGTACTGTGTCTCGTTGCTCTTTGGTTTCCAAGAGTCCACCGCATTGTCTTTCCCGTGAAATGATAATGATGGTATTTCTAAGACTTTGATGTGATTTTTTAAACAAGATAATGTGTTTTTTGTACTACCTTCGGTTAAAAAGGTCTAAAAGCTTGTTCCAGCCACATGGCATTGATTTACTATCCACTGTGTCTTGGGCTCGGCTTTGGAAGGTGGAGCCCAAACATCTCCTTTCGCCGTTTTAACATTCTCCGACAGAAGTCAGGTATCCATTCACACCTGGGTGGAGCGATTAAAATCGAAGTAAAGTGCTTTTCCCAAGAACACAATATTGCCGAAAAGGGCCTCGAACCCAGATTACTAGTGGACACCGAATCAGAAGTCCAACGCTTAACCGATTCTGCCACGGTGACTCATGGTGATGTGCAAATGCAGACA
The DNA here is from genome assembly GCF_041734735.1 of Babylonia areolata. Lineage (NCBI taxonomy): Eukaryota > Metazoa > Mollusca > Gastropoda > Neogastropoda > Buccinidae > Babylonia > Babylonia areolata. Next base: position 22,373,648 of record NC_134887.1, read on the forward strand.
CTGTCCAAGATTTGCCTGTTTTAGTAATGAAAGTGATGAAATGACATGCTGTGTGCAGTGAGTGTCAAGGCAACGACACACTGGTTTGCACAAAGGACAATTGTGAAGAATGCCCTGAAACTACATGGTCTGAGTGTGATGCTGATTGTGGGCAAACCGGAACACAGAATATGGAAGTTGTGGATAGCGTTGTCGGCTACCCGGACACCTGCACACCTGAAGCAACAGATCGACCTTGTGAAGGAGTGTGTACCAGTAAGTGTACGTCTTTACTGCTGCTGCATACACTGTGGCAACTGACAAATCAGCTAGCTTTGCGGCCTACCCAGCCTTCTTGTGAACCAAGATAATGGGCCTTAGAGTGCATGCGTAAAATCGTTTGACTTTTTTCCCTTTCATTCGGTTAGAGTTTCTATCATCAAAACATAAACTCATAGTTCAGATTAAGAAACCAAGTGTGTTATACTAGCTGTGATTTTTATGTGTGTACGTGCCACAAACGATAACACATTGAGGACGCAGCAGTGCTTACACTGTACATGTGTACATGGAAACATGCCAATACCTTCTGACTTTTGTTTATATCATTGAAGATGTTAGATAATTTGCATGGCCATCTGCCACACACAACTTCTTCACGCCATAGAGGTGTCAAAACGTTTGCATGGGGACTTCATACACACAATACACAGCTTTAGACGTGTCACAACAGTTTGCTTTGACACCTCTCATATGGACACCTCTCCAATCCATAGATATAACTGTGAAAGTTTCCATACCGTGCAAGTGTCAACAGTCAGCACTGACAACGCACAGAAAGTATTCAAGCCTTAAACCTATGCAAACAATTTTCGTGTATATATCATACATCAAAACACCTTGAGGTGCCATAACAGATTGCCTGGGCAAAATTTATCAACAATGAACTCTGCGATCCTAAGAGGTACAACAGAAATTGGATAGTATTTTCTCAAGGAGGCATCATTGCGTTCGGACAAACCAGTGTACGCTACACCACATCTGCGAGACAGATGCCTGACAGCAGCATAACCCAACGCGATTGTCAATCCTTGAGTGCATGCTTTAAAATTAATTTTATGTACCTATCAGAGTGGATTTCTTCTTACACAATTTTTCCAGAAAACAACACTTTTGTTGCCATAGTTTCTTTCTTCAGTGCGCCAAGAGCGTACTGCACACGGGACCTCGCTTTATCGTCTCGTCCGAAAGCCTAGACGCTGAGTTTGATTTTCCAGTCAAATTTGGGAGAGAGGGCGAAAGCGAGATTCGAACCCAGGCCCTCGCGGACACTTTGTTGGCAGATAAGCGTTTTAACTTCATGATAGATAACTGTTAAGTGGCACATTTGCCCGTTCAGTATCTAGGCCCAACATGCTGTACAGGGTCTAAAGAAATGCAACAATATTCAATAAAAACAAAGCAACGAAAATGAGACTGAAACAGTTTATTCATATTGGCCAAGGCCTCTTAAAGAGATATACAATAAATCGCATATTAACGTTGGTCTTCATTATATGACAGATACGCTTCACCTCTTTTGTGTTTTATACAAATAGGTACTTTTTTTTCATTTGTTGATGACATTAACAAAGTAATTATAAACAGGGGAGGGTGTTGAAAGCATTTAACTGAGATTAACGGTTCTGTAAAAGTGATAAGAAACTCTAGGGAGAGCTGGACAGTACAAGGTCTTCAGAGAAGAAGCCCCCATCAGTCAAGTGTTTCGGCCCTTAACTCCTTAATACTTCTCTTAACACTGGGCAAGATATAACACTTAACTTCATCTTTTTTGGTTTCTCGACAGAATTGACAAATCAGATTTTTGGTGTATGATAATCGATACCGATATTAGTGGATAAATGTTTCAGTCACACCAGATCTAAAACTTGCAATGATATGTTTTAGATGTCTTTCAAGAGTTCATTGAATATTAACGACAAACCATTCGATATAAAATCAGATCTGGTGCTATTCTGAATATGCACATTCCAATTTTGGCATTTGCAATCTATCAGTTAATCTTCTGCGAAATATATGAATATATTTGCTGATATCTCTGACGCTTTGTTTTAACCACACAAAACCAAAACCACACTCACAAAGTTTCATTCTTGAATTAGAAACCCATTTTTCTTACCTCTATTATCTAAATCCAATAACATTCTGTACGCTTTATAGTGTAATCTGTGATAAAATGAAGATGATGATGATGACAAGGACATTTATATAGCGCCTATTTGGTCAGAAACCAAGATCAAAGCACTTTACAAACACGGAGTCAATTGCACAACAAGCTGTCTACCTGGGTAGAACTGATTTAGAGCTGCCATTGGGCGCTCATCATTCATTTCCTGTGTCAGATTTTAGTCGCGTACACTCTCTCTCTCTCTCTCTCTCTCTCTCTCTCTCTCTCTCTCTTTCTCTCTCTCATCACACACACACACACACACACACACACACACACACACACACACACACACACACACACACACACACACCTTCCGTGTGCTCATGAGCTTCAATCGCTGCTGGCATACCATTAAAGTCTACATTATCTTAAGTATGTAGTATTTAACGAGGTGGTTGTGTGTGTGTGTGTGTGTGTGTGTGTGTGTGTAGCTACCACACCTCCGTGCATGAGTTCATGGAGTGACTGGTCAAGGTGCGAAGGCTGCTCCCAGAAGAGAAGCAGGACGTGTAACGACATTCCACAGTGCGTTGGCCGATGCAACAATGCCACGGATGAGACTCGTCTGTGTGGAAACTGTCCCACCACCTCCACGACCGTCACGCCAAGTAAGTTTTTATTCAGTTTTGTGTCATTGTGTCAAAGACTTCATTATTCGAACCTGCACCTACCAAGTGACATTAACTGATAACATTATCTCAACATCGCTCAATTCAACAGTAAATCCATGCCTAGAGATACATAGGTGGGGTTAGGATTGAAATTAATCAGTTAGCTGGGGGGGGGGGGGGGGGAATAAATAAAATTAGATTACGTAAGTAACTGATTACATTGACCATCGATAAGGACCTAGACTTGTAAGAAAATAAAAGAGATGGGGCGTTTTGTTTGAGCAGCCGAACAAAGTGAATGGTTTCCTTTCACACAGCCAGCCAAATAGAATGAATGTCTTGTTTTCTCACAGCCAGCCCAATAGAATGATTGTCTTGTTTTCTCACAGCCAGCCCAGTAGAATGAATGGTTTGTTTTCTCACAGCCAGCCCAATAGAATGAATGGTTTGTTTTCTCACAGCCAGCCCAATAGAACGAATGTCTTGTTTTCTCACAGCCAGCCCAATGGAGTGAGTGTCTTGTTTTCTCACAGCCAGCCCAATAGAGTGAATGGTTTGTTTTCTCACAACCAGCCCAATAGAGTGAATGTCTTGTTTTCTCACAACCAGCCCAATAGAGTGAGTGTCTTGTTTTCTCACAGCCAGCCCAATAGAGTGAACTGTTTGTTTTCTCACAGCCAGCCCAATAGAGTGAATGGTCTATTTTCTCACAGCCAGCCCAGTAGAGTGAATGTCTTGTTTTCTCACAGCCAGCTCAATAGAGTGAATGTCTTGTTTTCTCACAGCCAGCCCAATAGAGTGATGGTCTATTTTCTCACAGCCAGCCCAATAGAGTGAATGGTTTGTTTTCTCACAGCCAGCCCAATAGAGTGAATGGTTTGTTTTCTCACAGCCAGCCCAATAGAGTGGTCTATTTTCTCACAGCCAGCCCAATAGAGTGAATGGTATGTTTTCTCACAGCCAGCCCAATAAAGTGAATGGTCTATTTTCTCACAGCCAGCCCAATAAAGTGAATGGTTTGTTTTCTCACAGCCAGCCCAATAGAGTGAATGGTCTATTTTCTCACAGCCAGCCCAATAGAGTGCCAGGAATACGAGGAGTTCACCTCATGTTCCACCAGTCGCTCCCGCTGTGAGGAGACGTGCATGGCGTTCCGGTCTGAAGCCAACAGCTGTGTGGAGGAGGACGAGCAGTGCGAGCCCCGTTGTGAGTGCCAGGAGGACTACTACAGGAACCCGGAAGGCCGCTGCGTGCCCCAGAAATCGTGTGAATGCTACCCGCCAGGCAGGAACTCCTCCGTCCCCATCGGTTATCACGAGGATCTTGGCCAGTGTCTCCAGTGGTCAGTGGAGTCTGTATTTGTACGGACTTTCTTTTTTACTGTATTTGAACAACATGCTGCGCATGTTATCTCTGTTTCAAGAAATATCTATTTTAGAGATTGGTGTCCATTTTCAGGAATATTGGGGACATCAGTGGGGTTTTTTTAATTAATGATTTTTGCTACTGTATGCAGGTATGAGATCGTTGTTGTAAGAAATTGTGTTTTGTTTTGTTTCTGTTAAGCCTGATTAATTGAACCTTGTTTCATTTTTAAGGAATTGTTTTTCGCTATGCTTTAAAAAAAAATTTTTAAAGCATTATCTTATCACCTGTTAAGCCATCAACTCCTTGATAATTGTAACCGTTGTTATGATTTTTTTTCCCTCTCTCAGTTTCATGGACGTGAACATTCCAGCACGCATGCAAGACTACACACGCGCGCGCGCTACGCCCTTACGCACACACACACACACACACACACACACACACACACACACGCGCGCGAGCGCGCGCGCGCGCGCGCGCGCATACATCAATTGTGCCGTTTCAGTGGCATTACTCCCACGCCGCTCTTTTCCGAGTCCCCCAAACACGGCCACACCCGGGTTTGTCTGTTGCCGTTCCAGCGTTGGCAACATTTAGGCAACTATCGATGTTTGGTCGCCAGGAGGCCACACACCAGAGGAGACCCAACACTGCTGCTGAGTCACTTCGGTGGTGTTCAATAGTACCTGTTCTGATTTAATTTACATAGGACACCACCTATTAAGCCCCCTACTGACGACAATAATGGCTTAGTAGCGAAGCCAGACTGAGTGAGCGTCCCCCCAGAGTGGAAACCGCCACCACGTCCCTCCAACGACAGTCCCCCATGATTCCGCCGACACTGAAGACCTTGATAAGACTGACCCCAAGCGCGGAAGTGGATGAGTATTGAAACTGTGCTCACCATGAGAACAGGGCATGAAAGGCCACATAATTTGTGACTTTCTTTTTTCTTTTTTTATTGATGGTGAAGGAGGAGGGTGACGATGATGATCACGATGCTACTATGGAGGTCTGTTTAGGTTTGAGACTTCGTAACAAGGCTATTCTCTACGCTCCCTGTCATAATGATATTCCGACGTAAAGCAGGCCCGAGAGATACAAACACTTGCAGTGTTGGTAATGAAATTAAAGCAGCACACGCAAAAACGCATCCGCGAAGTGGATTATACTTGACTGCGTGGTCCCTCTCTTCCCATTTAAGCCATACCACACTTAATTCTGGGTAGGAGACGGCTACGAACCGTAAAAACCCACCTCCGTTGGGATTCAAGCCTGCGTCCTCCCAGCCGTCAGCCCCGACGCTAACTACTTCGCCACGGTCGTGCGTGCGTGTGCTCGTGTGTGTGTGTGTGTGTGTGTGTGTGTGTGTGACCAGACTGGTGTAGGTATGTGTGTATGTTCATGTGGGCGAGTGGGCGAGTATGTACAGTAGGTACTTTGTATTTTGTATTTGTATTTCTTTTTATCACAACAGATTTCTCTGTGTGAAATTCGGGCTGCTCTCCCCATGGAGGGCGCGTCGCTACACTACAGCGCCACCTTTTTTTTTTTCTTTTTTTTCTTTTTCCTGCGTGCAGTTTTATTTGTTTTTTTCTATCCTACAAATACGTGTAAATGCACACAGAGTCCAATTTTCTATTCTTCGATCCAACTTATTCTTTGGGAGCGGAGCTCTCGATGAACATGAAAAGTTAATTCATTTTCTAACACAAATGTATGTTTACTTATTCGTTATTCTGTCTTGTTTGTTTACAAATTTCAGCATGTGTTTGGACACAGGATACGTCTGCAGCGAAGAGTTGCAGTGTAAGTTGATTCTTTGTTTCCTTCTTTTCGTATGTGACAGGTTCACCCAGTAGTTCATTCTTAATCATCAGGTGTCATTACTTGTGGTTCTAATTTGGCAAGAATGAGAAAATGATAAATTTCGAGACTTAAAATGTTAAAGGTAATAATTGTTTCATGATGAAATTGTGTCAGCTATTATGACTTGTGTCAACTTTCATCACTTTGTAGACCTGAACAACGTTATTCGGAATGAGCTGTGAATATTTGGGTTGAATCAGACAATTATATTGTATTGTATTGTAACGTCGTATCGTATGGTATTGTGAAGTGCATTTTTTGCATTACATAGATGTATGATTGACTGTTGTAAAACGCAACTACGACAAAGATTTATATATGAGTAACAGGTGCATTACACGACTGCTATAAAACATTGATCATTTGCAGGTTGTGAGCCAGGCACTTGGTCAGACTGGACGGAATGTTCAGGGCCGTGTGGACAGGGCACCCAGAACAGAACCAGGTCAGTACATGGTCCCCCCCCCCTCCCCCGGCCCTACGTTAGCAGTCTAATTGATCTCTGCTGGTTTTACAATCAGGGACAAACCAATGTCAACATTTGTTCTCGTCCTATTCCCTGGACTCAGTGTAGCTGGAGTCTAATTTCACTTAACAACACTTGTAAAACCCACTAGCTATTGTCTTCATTGTTACCAGTTGAAACATGCTCTTT
>NC_134887.1:22385359-22522859 GCF_041734735.1 Babylonia areolata
TCTTTTTCAGTTCCCCCAGTTTGGAGTCTTTTCCCACTAATTCCTCAGCAACATCGAGATTAATTAAAACATTCATGAAAACTTGTTTATTTAACTTGAAAAGTATTACCAATAGTTCCTCCAGTTTTTCAGTATTTGTTTGCCCCAAAGTCTCACGCGGTGTGTGTGTCTGTGTGTGCATGCATGCGTGTGCTTGTTGTTTGATTTTTCTGGATTGTGTGTGTATGTTGCGTATCAATGCTCGTGTGTTTTATCACTTTGTCTTGATTGGTTGAAAATCATTTTCAATGTACAGCACGTTGAATTCCTGTTCAGTTTGGAGACGCACGCAATACAAATGTTTCAGTATTACTTTTATTATTATCATTATTACCATCATTATCATTATTATTGTTATTATTATCATTTTCGCTACTACTACTACTACTACCATCATAATTATCATCATTACTATTATTTATTGTTGTTATTATTATCATTATTCTCTGTTTGGGCAGACTCGTCGTTGATCGTTTTATGTTGGTGAGTGACCTGGGTATGAAATCGTGCTCATGCTGCCAGCCCAACTTCGAGGTAGTAAACGTGAATTTCGCCTGTGCAAACGCCGGAGCAGTCACGACCATGAAGGTCTCCAAGGTCGCGGGTTGCTCATGCCAGAGCTGTGCATCTGGTAAGTCAGACACGTTATCATCATGACCTCAGTCTATACTCAGTCAAACACTTTATCATCATGACCACTGTCTGTGATCAAACACGTTATCATCATGACCTCAGTCTGTGATCAAATAGGTTATTATCATGACCTCAGTCTGTAATCAGTCAAAAACTTTATCATCATGACCACAGTCTGTGATCAGTCAAACACTTTATCATCATGACCACAGTCTGTGATCAGTCAAACACTTTATCATCATGACCACAGTCTGTTATCAAACACTTTATCATCATGACTTCAATCTGTGATCAATCAGACACATTATCATCATGACCTCAGTCTGTTATCAAACACTTTATCATCATGACTACAGTCTGTAATCAGTCAAACACTTTATCATCATGACTTCAGTCAGTGATCAGTCAAACACTTTATCATCATGACTACAGTCTGTTATCAAACACTTTATCATCATGACCTCAGTCTGTAATCAGTCAAATACATTATCATCATGACCTCAGTCTGTAATCAGTCAAACACTTTATCATCATGACCCCAGTCTGTGATCTGTCAAACACATTATCATCATTACCTCAGTCTGTGATCAAACACATTATCATCATCACCTCAGTCTGTAATCAGTCAAACACGTTATTATCATGACCTCAGTCTGTAATCAGTCAAACACATTATCATCATGACCTCAGTCTGTGATCTGTCAAACACTTTATTATCATGACCTCAGTCTGTGATTAGTCAAACACATTATCATCATGACCTCAGTCTGTGATCTGTCAAACACTTTATTATCATGACCTCAGTCTGTGATCAATCAAACACTTTATCATCATGACCTCAGTCTGTGATCTGTCAAACACATTATCATCATGACCTCAGTCTGTGATCAGTCAAACACTTTATCATCATGACCTCAGTCTGTAATCAGTCAAATACTTTATCATCATTACCTCAGTCTGTAATCAGTCAAACACTTTATCATCATGACCTCAGTCTGTAATCAGTCAAACACATTATCATCATGACCTCAGTCTGTGATCTGTCAAACACATTATCATGATGACCTCAGTCTGTGATCTGTCATACACATTATCATGATGACCTCAGTCTGTGATCTGTCATACACATTATCATCATGACATCAGTCTCTGTTCAGTCAAACACATTATAATCATGACCTCAGTCTGTGATCTGTCAAACACTTTATCATAATGACCTCAGTCTGTAATCAGTCAACCACTTTATTATCATGACCTCAGTCTGTAGTCAGTCAAACACATTATCATAATGACCTCAGTCTGTGATCAGTCAAACACATTATCATAATGACCTCAATCTGTAATCAGTCAAACACGTTATCGTCATGACCTCAGTCTGTAATCAGTCAAACACTTTATCATCATGACCTCAGTCTCTAATCAGTCAAACACATTATCATCATGACCTCAGTCTCTAATCAGTCAAACACATTATCAGCATGACGACTGTCTGTTATCAAGCACTTTATCATCATGACTTCAGTCAGTGATCAGTCAAACACATTATCATCATGACCTCAGTCTGTTATCAAACACTTTATTATCATGACCTCAGTCTGTGATCAGTCAGACACTTTATCATCATGAGCTCAGTCTGCCATCAAACATTTTATCATCATGACACTCAATCTGTGATCAGTCAAACACATTATCATCATGACCTCAGTCTGTAATCAGTCAAACACGTTATCATCATGACCTCAGTCTGTGATCAAATACGTTATCATCATGACCACAGTCTGTAATCAGTCAAACACTTTATCATCATGACCTCAGTCTGTGATCAGTCAAACACTTTATTATCATGACCTCAGTCTGTAATCAGTCAAACACTTTATCATCATGACTTCAGTCAGTGATCAGTCAAACACTTTATCATCATGACCACAGTCTGTTATCAAACACTTTATCATCATGACCTCAGTCTGTAATCAGTCAAACACATTATCATCATGACCTCAGTCTGTAATCAGTCAAACACTTATCATCATGACCTCAGTCTGTAATCAGTCAAACACATTATCATCATGACCTCAGTCTGTGATCAATCAAACACATTATCATCATTACCTCAGTCTGTGATCAGTCAAACACATTATCATCATTACCTCAGTCTGTGATCAGTCAAACACATTATCATCATTACCTCAGTCTGTGATCAGTCAAACACTTTATCATCATTACCTCAGTCTGTGATCAGTCAAACACTTTAACATCATTACCTCAGTCTGTAATCAGTCAAACACATTATCATCATGACCTCAGTCTGTAATCAGTCAAACATTTTATTATCATGACCTCAGTCTTTAATTAGTCAAACACTTTATCATCATTACCTCAGTCTGTGATCAGTCAAACACTTTATCATCATTACCTCAGTCTGTAATCAGTCAAACACGTTATCATCATGACCTCAGTCTGTAATCAGTCAAATACGTTATCATCATGACCTCAGTCTGTAATCAAACACGTTATCATCATGACCTTAGTCTGTGATCAGTCAAACACATTATCATGATGACCTCAGTCTGTGATCTGTCATACACATTATCATCATGACTTCAGTCTGTGATCTGTCAAACACTTTATCATCAAGACCTCAGTCTGTAATCAGTCAAACACTTTATCATCATGACCTCAGTCTGTAATCAGTCAAACACTTTATCATCATGACCTCAGTCTGTGATCAGTCAAACACTTTATCATCATGACCTCAGTCTCTGATCAGTCAAACACTTTATCATCATGACCTCAGTCTGTAATCAGTCAAACACGTTATCATCATGACCTTAGTCTGTGATCAGTCAAACACATTATCATGATGACCTCAGTCTGTGATCTGTCATACACATTATCATCATGACTTCAGTCAGTGATCTGTCAAACAATTTATCATCAAGACCTCACTCTGTAATCAGTCAAACACTTTATCATTATGACCTCAGTCTGTAATCAGTCAAATACGTTATCATGAAGACCTCAGTCTGTAATCAGTCAAACACATTATCATCATGACCTCAGTCTGTGATCTGTCAAACACATTATCATCATGACCTCAGTCTGTGATCTGTCATACACATTATCATCAGGACTTCAGTCTGTGATCAGTCAAACACTTTATCCTCATTACCTCAGTCTGTAATCTGTCAAACACGTTATCATCATGACCTCAGTCTGTAATCAGTCAAATACGTTATCATCAAGACCTCAGTCTGTAATCAGTCAAACACATTATCATCATGACCTCAGTCTGTGATCTGTCAAACACATTATCATGATGACCTCAATCTGTGATCTGTCATACACATTATCATCATGACCTCAGTCTGTAATCAGTCAAATACATTATCATCATGACCTCAGTCTGTAATCAGTCAAACACTTTATCATCATGACCTCAGTCTGTAATCAGTCAAACACTTTATTATCATGACCTCAGTCTGTGATCAGTCAAACACGTTATCATCATGACCTCAGTCTGTAATCAGTGAAATACGTTATCATCATGACCTTAGTCTGTGATCAGTCAAACACATTATCATGATGACCTCAGTCTATGATCTGTCATACACATTATCATCGTGCATCATGACTTCAGTCTGTGATCTGTCAAACACTTTATGATCAAGACCTCAGTCTGTAATCAGTCAAACACTTTATCATCATTACCTCAGTCTGTAATCAGTCAAACACATTATCATCATGACCTCAGTCTGTGATCAGTCAAACACTTTATCATCATGACCTCAGTTTGTGATCTGTCAAACACTTTACCATCATGACCTCAGTCTGTAATCAGTCAAACACTTTACCATCATGACCTCAGTCTGTAATCATTCAAACACGTTATTATCTGAAGTCTGAATAAATAAATTATCATGACCTTAGTCTGTGATCAGTCAAACACATTATCATGATGACCTCAGTCTGTGATCTGTCATACACATTATCATCATGACTTCAGTCAGTGATCTGTCAAACACTTTATCATCAAGACCTCACTCTGTAATCAGTCAAACACTTTATCATCATGACCTCAGTCTGTAATCAGTCAAATACGTTATCATCAAGACTTCAGTCTGTAATCAGTCAAACACATTATAATCATGACCTCAGTCTGTGATCTGTCAAACACATTATCATGATGACCTCAGTCTGTGATCTGTCATACACATTATCATGATGACCTCAGTCTGTGATCTGTCATACACATTATCATCATGACCTCAGTCTGTAATCAGTCAAACACGTTATCATCATGACCTCAGTCTGTGATCTGTCAAACACTTTATCATCATGACCTCAGTCTGTAATCAGTCAAACACTTTATCATCATTACCTCAGTCTGTAATCTGTCAAACACATTATCATCAAGATCTCAGTCTGTAATCAGTCAAACACTTTATCATCATTACCTCAGTCTGTAATCTGTCAAACACGTTATCATCATGACTTCAGTCTGTAATCAGTCAAATACGTTATCATCAAGACCTCAGTCTGTAATCAGTCAAACACATTATCATCATGACCTCAGTCTGTGATCTGTCAAACACATTATCATCATGACCTCAGTCTGTGATCTGTCATACACATTATCATCATGACCTCAGTCTGTAATCAGTCAAATACGTTATCATCATGACCTCAGTCTGTAATCAGTCAAACACTTTATCATCATTACCTCAGTCTGTAATCAGTCAAACACTTTATTATCATGACCTCAGTCTGTAATCAGTCAAACACTTTATTATCATGACCTCAGTCTCTAATCAGTCAAACACTTTATCATCAAGACCTCAGTCTCTAATCAGTCAAACACGTTATCATCATATCCTCAGTCTGTAATCAAACACTTTGTCATCATGACCTCAGTCTCTAATCAGTCAAACACTTTATCATCATGACCTCAGTCTGTGATCAGTCAAACACATTATCATCATGACCTCAGTCTGTGATCAGTCAAACACATTATCATCATGACCTCAGTCTGTGATCAATCAAACACTTTATCATCATGACTTCAGTCTGTGATCAGTCAAACAATTTATTATCATGACCTCAATCTTCTATCAAACACTTTATGATCATGACCTCAGTCTGTGATCAGTCAAACACTTTACCATCATGACCTCAGTCTGTAATCAGTCAAACACTTTATTATCATGACTTCAGTCTGTGTTCAGTCAAACACATTATCATCATGACCTCAGTCTGTGTTCAGTCAAACACATAATCATCATGACCTCAGTCTGTCTTCAGTCAAACACTTTATCATCATGACCTCAGTCTGTGATCAGTCAAACACATTATCATCATTACCTCAGCCTGTAATGAGTCAAACACATTATCATCATGACCTAATTCCGTAATCAGTCAAACACTTTACCATCATGACCTCAGTCTGTAATCAGTCAAACACTTTACCATCATGACCTCAGTCTGTGATCAGTCAAACACGTTATTATCTGAAGTCTGAATAAATAAATTATCATGACCTTAGTCTGTGACCAGTCAAACACATTATCATGATGACCTCAGTCTATGATCTGTCATACACATTATCATCATGACCTCAGTCTGTGATCAGTCAAACACATTATCATCATGACCTCAGTCTGTGATCAGTCAAACACATTATCATCATGACCTCAGTCTGTGATCAGTCAAACACATTATCATCATGACCTCAGTCTCTGTTCAGTCAAACACTTTATCATCATGACCTCAGTCTCTGTTCAGTCAAACACTTTATCATCATGACCTCAGTCTGTAATCAGTCAAACACTTTATCATCATGACCTCAGTCTGTGATCAGTCAAACACTTTATCATCATGACTTCAGTCTGTGATCAGTCAAACACATTATCATCATTACCTCAGTCTGTAATCAAACACTTCATCGTCGTGACGTCAGTCTGTGGTCAGTTATGGTGGCTATGACCTAGTCTGGCAATGACCCAAACACTTCAATGTTGTTAACTTACGTACGATGAATGCAGAATATTGCTCGTGCAGGAGACTGAAAATAAGTAAGTACAAAACCAAACGAATGATATTCACGTCAAATCTAGCGATCACAATCTACGTCACATATATGGAGATGGTGTAACTGAAAGGTAATGGCTATCTTGGTGTTGTATTTCACCAGACTGTAAAAATTCAAATGGAAAAATTCAGTCAACACAAAAATATCAAAACAAAACAAAATAGTAAATTTGTCTATGCTCTCAAAAGTGCAACACGAGGGACGGCCAAAAATAGTTATTATAAAGCATTTCAAGCATTTTATACATTGATAACACTGGTCTCTGCTTTTAAAAACAGGGGTATGACTCACATTTACTTTTCAGAAGATGCATTTATTTTTACGACTGAAATATTTTGAATAATTCTATAGAGCTAATTTTCTTACGAAAGTCTCAACGCAAAATTCTGCAGACATATTCCTAGGTCGATGAAGGAGTGTGGATGAAGTTTTTTGGGAAAAAAAGGGTGTGTGTGTGGGGGGGGGGGGTGGGGGGGGGCATGTTTGTATACATTTGTCTGTGTATGGTTGCAAGGTATGTTTGATGTAATTGTGTCGAGATAAGAATGTGTGTGATATTTATGACAATAATAATAATAATATTTATATAGCGCTGAATCTTTTGCAGAGACAAAATTAAGCGCTTTCACACCAGTGATTCACACACATGCGTAACTGTAAGGCTGAAGAAAACTGAAGACAAGGAAGAGGTAGGGGAGGAGGGCTATCTTGTGAAGAGGTGGGTTTTAAGGCCAGACTTGAAAAAGCTGAGTGCGGAGACAATTACGTTTTGATTCTGAATCTGTAATGACCATAACCTGAAAACAATACTTGTTCTAAGCCTTAACCTACGTAGCACATGCCTGTAAATGGACAAAGGTTTAGTGACGTGATGGGACATAATACAAGTGGACAAAGAGTTTTAGTAATAATTAAAAGAAGAGGTTTAATGACAGTATGGGACATGTAAATGGACAAAGAGTTTTGGTAATCATTAAAAGAAGTATTTTAGAGACATAATAGGACAAGTAAACGGATACTCAGAGTGTTAGTGACACTAAAAAATAAGATATTTAGTGACAAAATGGGACATGTAAGTTGACTCAAAGAGTTTTAGTGACAATCAAAATAAGAGGTTTAGTGATAGAATGGGACATGTAAGGGGACAAAAAATTATATGGCTAAGATGGGGCATGTAAATATGCTGAGTTTAGTTCAGTGGGCAAATGGTTACCGTGAAATGGGAAATGGGAACTGAAAAACTATTCGAGAGAGATGATTGAACCTGCAAGCGTGACAGAGCTGTTACGAAAAATGTTACATGTAATTGGACAAAGAACAGCAGAGACAGAAGGAAACATGCACATGGACAACGAACTGTACTGACAAAACTGGACTGAAAAATATTGTGATGGAGGTGGATTATGTAAGAAAAATAAGAGTTTCGGTGATACGGTGGACAAGTAAATACGCAAACGGCTGTATCACAACTGTATTGTATTGTATTGTACTGTATTACTCTTTTTTGTCACAACAGTTTTCTCTGTGTGAAATTCGGGTTGCTCTCCCCAGGGAGAGCGCGTCGCTACACTGAGAGCGCCACACATATTTTTGTATTTTATCTGCCTACAATTTTCTTTGGTTTCCTATCGAAGTGGATTTTTCTACATAATGTTGCCAGGGACATCCTTTTGTTGCCGTGAGTTCTTTACGTGCTCTTAGTGCATGCTGCACACGGGACCTCGGTTTATCGTCTCATCAAAATGACTAGTGTCCAGACCACCACTCAAGGTCCAGTGGAATGGGAGAAAATACTGGCGAGTGGGATTCGAACCAGTGCGCTCAGATTCTCTCGCTTCCTAGGCGGACGCGTTACTGTGATGAATTGTAAATAATTTAAGAGCTATAACGACGGAACTGAACGTGTAAAGGCAATGGAAAAAGTAAACGGACAGTCGGTAAAATTGTTTGTCGTGGGAAATTGTTTGTAAATACAGAAAAGACTGTCGTGATCAAACAACTCATAAATCTACGAAGCGTTGCACTGACAGTAGGGGACATGTTGAGTGATGTTAAAGAGACAAAGGTTTCGTGAAGCAAAAGTGACAGAGACACATAACCAGGAATGTCCACGAGCTGTGACCGGACTGACAGGAAATTACTCCGGTCATTTTTTCGGGAGAATAGACCCTAATGTCAGACCTCCTGTGCTTGGCAGGGGGAACCAGTGACGCCCTGAACGCATTTGGAGTTGAAGGATAACATTGATTTTCACCGAATTTCTACGGACTTGAATTTTCAGCTGAAACCAAACGCTTCTCTGCATCCAAACTTCACCGTGTTACTTGTGACTGTGGTGCTTATGAAGGTGTATTCAGAGAAGAATAAAAGATAATATTGCATTGAGGTACATATCTTGGAGTGTTATTGTCTGCCAGTGTCTGTCTCTGTCCCTATCTCTGTGTGTGTGTGTGTGTGTGTGTGTGTGTGTGTTTTGTCTCCTTCTTAAGTGTGTACATGCGTATGCGTGTGTGTGTGTGTGTGTGTGTGTGTGTGTGTGTGTGTGTGTTTGCCCGCGCGGGCGCGTGTACATGATGGAAACGGAAAAGATACGCTCAGCAAAATGGCGCGATCCAAAACTGAGGCCTCAATATGCCATTAAGATCAACTTAACAGTTTTGAGACATTTTAGATCTTTCTCAAATATATAAAGGTTCACTTGATCCCGCTGATTCCGTTTGACTCTGTATGACCTCTGTTCAGAAATGGGGCTCACAATGAAGATTAGTATGATAGTCTTTAGTAATGACTCCAAGCCTCCGCAGTGTATTTGTTTTTATCACAACAGATTTCTCTGTGTGAAATTCGGGCTGCTCTCCCCAGGGAGAGCGCGTCGCTACACTACAGCGCCACGCATTTTTTTGTATTTTTTCCTGCGTGCAGTTTTAGTTGTTTTTCCTATCGAAGTGGATTTTTCTACAGAATTTTGCCAGGAACAACCCTTTTGTTGCCATGGGTTCTTTTACGTGTGCTAAGTGCATGCTGCACACGGGACCTCGGTTTATCGTCTCATCCGAATGACTAGCGTCCATACCACCACCCAAGGTCTAGTGGAGGTGGAGAAAATATCGGCGGCTGAGCCGTGATTCGAACCAGCACGCTCAGATTATCTCGCTTCCTATGCGGACGCGTTACCTCTAGGCCATCACTCCAACTACTAGTCAGTCCTACAAAGTTTTCAGTTCCCACTCCCACCCCTGTCTTCCACCACCACCATCTCAACTGTTCCCACCACCTCATCCAGTTACCCACACCAGTCTTCCACCACTACCACCTCCTTAACAGTTCCCACCCCATCACATCACATCACCAACAGAGACCATTCCCACACAGACCAACTGGCGTTTCTCCCTGAACTAACCCCACTGCCAATGCGTGCTTCCCGTCCTGTGGTCCACTGTCTCGCATGAGTGGAGAGCCACCACCACACCCCACCACGTCAAAACTAAGTGTGAGCAATTATTGAAAAACTTCAACATTAAAACGTTTGACTGTGTGTGTGTGTGTGCGATACAGGTGTGACTTTCCTCTTACCCACTCAAACATGTTCCAAGTGCATTTCCTTTGCATGGGTTATGTCACCTTAATTATCATCGTCGTTTTACTGACCCGTAATTGTACTACTGCTGATACAGCTGAATCTCTGCTAAGGTGCACACACCTGCAAACGCAGTTTGTTCAAACATAAAATGATCTGAACACTTTCAGCGAGACTAATGACCTGCTGTCTCTCTCATGGGAGAAAGGTACAAACAGCCACAATTCACATCACTCAATGCCAACAGAAAATGAGGGGGAAAAAAGAACAAAATGTCCTAGGACATCAGCAACATTCCACTGGAGCGCCCCTTTTGGGCCAGGGAAAAGGGAAAATGAGTCATGTGCATGGTTTAAAAGGAAAAGAAAAACATGCACAAGACTCATCACAATATTGGTAAATATCAATCCAATCAAAATCTTTAAATCTAAACACAAAAATAAGGAATGATAAAATAAAAAAAATTTTAAGGTAAAAAGACTGTCAATGTTAATGGTTTATGATAAGTTTAGAGGAAAGGAAGAAAGAAAGAAGAAAAAAACAAGAAAAAAAAAACACTTGTGATTGAACTCTCAATAAACATTTGGTGAATTCTAACAAGGAGCAGCGTGAACTTGTAATAAATGTCAAAAAGTGTCTATAAACGTCAGATTTAGAGAATTTTGAACACTGTAAAACACCATAAATTCAAACATGATAATGGAATAGTCTATGTATAATAAATCAACTTTTTTTTCTTTTCTTTTTTTTCTTTTTTATTATTATAATTGAGTGATAATACTTAATACAAGCCAACTAAGCAATGTCAGCTGAGTAATTTACGCATCTTTACGAACACAGCGGTTTGTGTTTACGAAAATGACATTTGAACCAAGGAAACATACATAGTTTGGCATTTTGTTGTACTTTCATCTTGTTTTCTGATAACCTTTATTTTTCTCCGTGATACTGATAAACCTCGTATGTCAGGTTTAATCAGAATTTCTGTCACCACCACCTTCTTCTCTGTCTATCAATCAGTCTGTCTATCTATCTATCTGCCTTTATCTACCTATCTGTCTGTCTGTCTGTGTATCTATCTGTTTGTCTATCTGTTTGCCGTATATATGTGTAGCCGTGTACCGAGTGGTTATTCAAGGGTACGGCACAAAAGACTTAACTAAATGATTGATTGAATGAAAGGATAGACAAGATCCCACGCACAGGCCAGGAACATACAGAGGCCAGTCACAAATGGGTTTTTCTATTGTTTTATTTACAATAGTTGTGTAGAGAAAACTAAGAAGACATAAAGGAGAAGAACTAAGAGAAGATAAAAAGAGAAGAAGACAACTAGGAGAAGACAGTGCCTGGAATGACACAAACAAATGTCATAAGCACAACATGTCGGCACAAGTGAATAGTAAAGCACATGTATACATGGAAAGACTATCACTCGGGTTTGGGATACGCAACAACATAATGCATATGTGTGAAGACCAAACGCTGACATCAAATGACATTTCTAATACATTTAAATAGCACAATTAAAGTGATTGAAACGATGCTGACTTGGTGAAAGTACACAAACAGTATAGATTAGGTAAAGCTTATACTGTGTCAAAGTGACTCAAATGAATCAGTTATCATGTTGCACTATACTGGAGTAAGCTGTATAGGAGACAGCATGACAACTAAATTACAGTTAACAGACTGATACATACCAGGTGGCTTTAACCAATAACTGGTATTAATCCAACACTATCTTGTAATCACAACAGCAGGATACTACACACATCTTAGAGTACTGAGAATCAGTGAAACACTGTAACCATCAGTGATAGCAAATGAGAAAGAACGTATCATATGCACCCACTAGAATATTCTGGAACAAGCTATCTGTGTCCAGAGACGTCACTGACTGTGACGTTAAGAAGAATCAAATGGAACACTGCTCCGAGCATATGACGACATGGCAATTTCTAGATCAATCATAGACAAGCTGTGTGTAACATGTCAAAACAATAACTGAACAAAGAATTAACTTGACTGAACAAAGCAATAACTGAACATACTCATATGAACACAAGTACTGTGTCGAATAATACAATTTACAAATTAACACATTCTACACACTAGTACTTACAGCGATACGTAGCGAGGTGTCAGCTGTTGTGGGGACACACACGACACACTGCCCGCGACACAGCAAGAGAGAGAGAGAGAGCAGGTCAGATGACTGACCAGGTATGAAATGACCACTCATCCCTCACTGTGCCAATTTATGCAAGTTTAGCGGACCGCAAAGTCCGTCACGTGTGCTTGCGAGCAGATCGTCACTAATCACGGATAATCCGATGACAATTGTGTTTGTTTAAAGGTGTTCAGTGACAGATTTCTAAATGATTCCGGAACCGATTTACGTCGAATAAGTTGCAAAAGAAAGAGCTCAACACCTACTTTATAATGAGTATAAAATGAAGTGTTGGTTATTTAAGATAAATTTATAATCTTAATTTAAGTCACCTGAACAGGGTCAGTTTTAACGAGCTCGTCGCTGAAAATTACAAACTGCGTTAAATCAGTGTAACGTAGGCAAGCATAAATGGAATAGATTTAAAGATGGAATTGCGACGATTCTGCCAGTATATAATACTTGTAGTTTACTGATCTGACAAAAGAGGTATTAATTAATTACGGTGTAACAGAAACACAAGTTTCTTCTCAGCCAATGACGTACTGCGACGCGACACTGGTCGAGCCGTGAGCAGGTGGTTTGGCGAGGACAAAATGATGTAAGCGGAGTGACGTCACACATTCTGTGCGTGGGTTAGGAGGGAAAACTCGTCTGCTAATACAGCTTGTGCGTGAGGCAAGCTAATACAGTTTGTGCGTGAGGCAAATATTGGAGCAAGCATAGCGCTTGGTCACATATGTATGTAAGTATGTGTGTATATATGTCTGTCTGAATGTTTATCTATCTGTTTATATATATGCATGTAAGTATGTGTGAATGCATGTCTGTTTGTATGTATGTCTCTTCTCTTCTCTCATATACACAAGCCATGAACTTGAAAATGGTGTGTGTGTGTGTGTGTGCGCGCGCGCGCGCGCGCGCGCGACTGGAGTGTAAATAATTTGTAAATAATTTGCCAACACTCTAAAAAAAAAAAAAAATCTTAAACAGTTACCCCAGTTCATTAATTGGAAATGCCGGCGATCCATGCAATTACAGACCAATATCAATAATGTCCATTCTTTCTAAACCACTAGAAAAACAAATTAACATACTGTCAGTTAAACTGGCATCTTGACAGTAATGGACTCCTCCTCCCAAATCAATCTGGTTTTAGAGGAGCTTGCTCATGTCATCAGTACCACATTAATAGTTTGTTGATCAATGACTCATTTTGACTTGGAAAACATCAATGGCAATGAATATTATGTTCTTCTCATAGACGTATACTGAAAAAAATGACGATGAATAAAACAACATTTGACGTAACTGGTCATGACCTAATCAGAGAACTATCACTGAAACGTCTCTCCAACAATTCATTAAGTCTTCTTCATTCAAATTTTATAACTGAAATGACAAAAATTCCCATATATCTGCTGTTATCTCGTCTTTGCAAGCTGGACACTTAAACATGGTGTTCCACAAGGTTCTGTCCTACAGGCCCTTTGCTTTTCACAACAAACGTTAAATTTCGTCCCCATCAGTCACGCACAAGCCTCCTGTGAACGTTTTTTCGCAGACGAGTGACAGGACATTATACATGAGCCACACATTTAAATGCATGCTATCTCTGCAATATCATAGTAGCGTAAACAACCCAATCCAGTGGACAGAACACAACCACTTGACAATCCATCCTCATAAAACAAAGTTTATGCTTACGACGACTACCGAGACAAGAAGACAAAACCCTCACACATAAACTTCCTACCAACAGAGGGCTGGACGGGGAAAAAGCGCGCACGCGCGCGCGCGCACACACACACACACACACACACACACACACACACACACACACACTAATAACACCGTCATTGTTTTGTTTACCCGTTTATCCTAAGAAAATTCAGTTCAGTCAAATTCTTCTTCTTCTTCTTCTCCTCTTTCTTCTCCCTTAAAACGATGAGAAAAATCACACTGCAGGGACGGCGCCCCGTTGAAGACCTCTCTGGCTCTTCGGAAATTGAATGTGTCTGAACAAAGACTGGAATGAGACACACCTTGGGCGCCAGGCTAAAGAAATCTCGATCGTAGTGCGCGGTGCTGCATTCTTTTGTTGTTGTTGTTGATGATGATGAATAACTAAGCTAATAGTAACTGCCCTCACCAGCATGGGTTTGACGAGGGTGCAATACTTGTTGTTCAGTGGCGTGCCGCTTTTTTTCTTAATTGGAGGGATAAAAGGGAGGCTATCCCTAAAGCAGTCTATGGCAAAGTTTGCACTTTTAACCCTGCCCCGGTAACTGGTGGATCATTCAGCTCAGTGTGAAACCCAGGAGACGCCCGGAGAAATTCATTTCAGTAGGGATATGCTGACCCACATCTGCTTGATGTAGTACGAATTGTGTAAGTTGTGCGATGTGTGTGTGTTGTTGTTGTTGTTGTGGGTTTTTGTGTGTATGTGTGCGTGTGCAGGGTGTGTGTGTGTGTGTGCCGGTGTGCCGAGCGCACGCGCGCCGGCACTGATATCAGTGTTAAAAACAACTGATAACAAACGTTACTATCATGGACCTGACTACAAAGTTACTGGCACTGACATTAATTTTCAGTGAATCCGACTAGGTACACTGTGCGCACCTGTGATATTCCGTCCACCAAAGGTGACTCATGAGACGTCAAATGGTAGGCGGCCTGAGTGTCATATCAGTGTTTCTGGCGCGCTACCTTTCACCGGCATACTGAAACATAGTACACTGGTACACTCAGTTTTGGACTCTAGGAGGAAGCACGTTATTTGTCACTCAGTGATCAGTAGAGTCTGGGAGAGATGTTTCTGGCATGAGGGGGATGACGAGACTGCCTTGTGGCAGGAAAAAAAAGCCATGCAGTGACTATCAGAAAAGCGCGGTTTTATCCATAAGAAGTCAGAATGCATCCGGTAGGCCGAGTGGGCAATTCTGGAACTACGAGATTACACTTCTGTTATAAGTGATAGCACAATAGCTGAATCAGTCATTTGTTAGCACCGTAGTCGTTACATTTCGAATAGTAGTTGCTGAAATGAACTGAACTGCGCACCTATGCTACCACTGACCCGGCCGCTTGTGTGTCACAAGTCACTAAAAAAAAAATTAAAAAAAAAAAAAAGCAACTGACTGAGCCATGTAATATAATAATGAACCGGAAACTAAACTAACCGTTTGACTGAGACACACACACACGCGCGCGCGCGCGCGCCGCGCGCACACACACACACGCACGCGGCACACACACACACACACACACACACACACACACTCTCTCTCTCTCTCTCTCTCTCTCTCTCTCTCTCTCTCTCTCTCTCTCTCTCTGCCGGGCACACGCTCACACTGACGCACAAATCGAGAAAACTGAATGCTTACGCTACCTAGGAATACACTTCGACAGGATGCTGACCTTCAGAAAACACACGGAAAATACTGTTCTCAAATGCAAAAAGGGCCTTTCAGTCTTAAAAGCAATGGCAACCAAAGGTATTGAACAACGCCACCTCTTCCTGCTGTACCAATCAATCGTCCTCAGTGTGATCGACTACGGACTTGGGTTAACAACACCGTCTCAAAGCAACCTCCTAAAATTAGAAAGAGTACAAAATGAAGCTATGAGGCTGATCCTTGGAACAACAAAAGACACGCCCACAGAAACCATGCGATACCTGCTTGACCTTCCTTCAGTGCAGGCCAGAAACAAGTTAGAACAGGTCAAGACCTATTTCAAAGCATTAGAAAACCCTCAAAACCCACTGCATGACGCAGTCAAAGAACCAAAAGGCAGCCGTCTAGGACGAGGAAGATCATGGATGGGTCAAGCAGAAGACACAATCCAGCTAGTATGCCGACTACAAGACCTGAAAGAAACAAAAGAATGGGAGAAAAAACCCGAAAACCTCAACCATCTATTCAACACAGCCATTTCACCCACTCTAGGAAGACATTGTCGGGAATGGCCAGAGGGCAAAACTGATGCGGAAGTGAAGCTACTCATAGAAGAAAACAGTAAAGAAGAGGACATCATCATATACACAGATGGCTCAGTCACCAAAGACCAATCTGGTTGGGGATTCACTGCGAAACAAAATGGAAAAACAATTTGGGAAGAGAATGCTGCCTACAAAGTCACAACCGCCAGCCTAACGATCGAAGCTGAAGCTGCGACACATGCCCTCCAGTGGCTATCGTCCATCCATACGCCCGGAAACCAACATGCCATGATTCTAACCGACTCAATGAACCTCATACAGAAAATTGAAAATGGAATGGGAAGCCCAGAGTTGGCATAAGGCAATAAGCAACTTTCAGATTAAAAAATTCACATGGTCATACTGCCCGGGACATGCAGGTGTTGAGGGAAATGAGCGAGCTGACAGACTTGCTGGTAACGCAACACCAACGAGCGGCCTACATCTTGGAAAATCGGAAATCCTCAGAAAAGTCAAAGAACATCAAAAAGAACAGGTACAAGGCCATCACACCATCGATCGCCTCAAAGAAATAAAAGCAGAGAGAGGGAGCGGCCGTAAGTCTAACATGAAAGGTAGAGCACGATGCTTTGCAAATCAAACAAATATCGGCATCATTTCCAAACCAACATTGCGCAAATTTCTTCAAAACGGAACAGAGTC
The DNA here is from genome assembly GCF_041734735.1 of Babylonia areolata. Classification (NCBI taxonomy): domain Eukaryota; kingdom Metazoa; phylum Mollusca; class Gastropoda; order Neogastropoda; family Buccinidae; genus Babylonia; species Babylonia areolata. The sequence continues at coordinate 22,402,512 of NC_134887.1, forward strand.
TCTGTGGGCTTTTCCAAATACAATAGACTGAGCAACACACTAGACGCCACGTTCTTGGCATCAGAAATCTTTTCCCATCCCTCTTGCGGCCAATCAGTGGCAGCCTCTGTGCGTGTGTGTATGTGTGTGTTTGTGTGTATGTGTGGGTCTGTGCTTTGGAGTGCGTTTGTGCATGCGCGAGAGTGTAAGTGTACACAAGTGTCAGGAGAGTTCTGTGCATGTGTGTGTGTGTGTGTGTGAGGGGAGGTGGGGGTGCGGGGGGGAGGTGGGGTAGAGGATGAGGTATGTGAGTGTATGCATGCCTACACTGTGGGAGCAACAGGATATTGGAACGTATATATATATATATATATATGGGGGGGGGGGGGTTGGGGGGGGGGTTTGGGGGGGGGGAGATAGGGGCGTATGTGTGTGTGCTTGTACAAGTAAGTGTTCATCTCTGTGAGTGTGTGTTTGTGTGTGTGTGTGTGTGTGTGTGTGTGTGCTGTGGAAGCTGCGATACGTAGACTAGAAATGAGTGTGTGGAGGAGGGGGGTAGAGGAGGTGCAAGGTAATGTGGGTGGTGTGTGTGTGTGTGTGTGTGTGTGTTGGAGCTCATGTACGTTTATATGTATTTGACTGTGCTTTCATATCTGTGAAACTGCATGTTTGGTGCATATCTGTTATGCATGTGTGGGTGTATGTGTGAATGTGTGTCTTCATGTTTTACATTTATTTGCTTATTTATCATCATTGTTGTCTTATTTATTTATTTATTATTATTATTATTTTATTATTATTATTATTATTACTACTACCTTTTTCTATATTATAATTATTATTTATCTATTTATTTATTTATTTATGTAAGCTTATCTATTGTTTATTCCCCCTTTGTTTTTCTTTTCTTTTTTCTTTTTTTTTCTTTTTTTTTCAAGGCCTGACTAAGCGCGTTGGGTTACGCTGCTGGTCAGGCATCTGCTTGGCAGATGTGGTGTAGCGTATATGGATTTGTCCGAACGCAGTGACGCCTCCTTGAGCTACTGAAACTGAAACTGAAACTGACGCACACACTACACGACACACTCTCCGGGACTGCACACACACACACACACACACACACACACCATCATCATCATCATCATCATCATCATCATGATGCGTGCTCGCGGCGCTTACTGGTAATATCGGAGGCCGGCTTCGCTTCGACACTGACGTCAGTCACGTACGTGACTATGATCGGTATGGTCGATGGCGATAATTATCCTGAAAGCGAACTGCTGAAAGTAAGAGGGACTCATCATGTGCAGTATCCAACAATACACATGTGCACCCAGAGACCACCAGAACGACAACGCTTTACAATTCAGGCAGTGAAAATGATGCCACGGCTTCATTTCTATAGTCATGCGAGTCTGTGTCTCAACATCACAATGTAAGCATTTCTATAATGTGTCCCGTGCACACAAACGCAAACATTAATGATATACACGACCGTCTACACATCAAAATATCAAAAGTGTGATTTTTTTTTTCCACTCGATCAGTTTTCAGTCGTAAAATTGAACTTTGCTTCTGCCACTGAGACTGCTCTGGCATCGCCTTTCTTTCTTCAGTGGCCAAAAGTTGCGAAGACAGCCTAACTGATCTAAATTCCGATTTACAGTTCATAAAAGACAAGACCGTCAAGACAAATTCTTTATTATCGAGGATAATAGATAAGCACTGGCGTGCCGCTTTTTTTCATCCAGTCCCCGCCATGAAACAGGGCACGGTATACAATACACAATACTACATAATATTTACTGATCGACATAAGAAAAAAAAAAAAAAAAAACACGCAGAACTGACACACACATAGTACACTCTCTCTCACACACACACACACACACACGCGCGCGCGCGCGCGCGCGCCCGCGCGCGCGCGCGCACTACACTTACGCACACATAAGCATACATTGTGTATGTTAACAAATACTATACTAATGTGAATATAAAACGGTAAGTCTAATAAAAAATTTTAAAAATTAAAAAATACATATAGCAATAACAGGCAGAGGAGGGGGTGGGGCTCATTGCCAAAGGAAGCATAATTCAACATATAAAATAGTTTGAGAATAAAAATGTCACATGTGAACGAAAGAGAGACAGACCGATAGACACACAGAGGGAGAGGGAGACTCAGAGAGAGAGAAAGACTGAGAGAGAAAGAGAGAGAGAGAGAATAAAACAATATAACCTGATGGATAGATAACCTCAAATAACGGCATGGAACGTGTTATAAATATTGAGAACAGCAGGTCAGTAAGGAAAGACAAAGTAACATGCATTGTATCATCTAATCAACACACACACACACACACACACACACACAGATATATATATATATCTGTGTGTGTGTGTGTGTGTGTTATACATATATATAAGGACTATGCGCTTATCGGTACACATACATCAATACATCGAATTGACAATGGAGCAACTGGCAACTAATGCATGAATATATAACTACATTTAATGGAAGGAAATGAAAGAACCGAAGAAGCAAACAGAAGTAACATGCATTACAAACGAATGAAATATTATAAAATAATACTTCAATTCACACACATAAAAAACAGGAGTGCAATATAATATGATGAGGTGGGGGGCGGGGGGGGGGAACCTGGGCAACCGTACACACCAAGAGTCAATCCGTATCAACAAAGTAGACAATACAAAGAGAGAGAGGATAATAGATAAGCATTAGTGTGCTTTTTTACATCCAGTCCCCGCCCTGAATAGGGTCTACACTCCACAATACTAAATAAAATGAAAGCATGGTGTTAGTAGAGATACATAACAGGGAAGAAAAAATAAAATAAAATAAAGTTAAATTAGTTTTTTTAAATAATAATAATAATATAATAAAATAAAACAAAACAAAACAAAAAACAAACAACACACACACACACACACACACACACACACACACACACACACACACACACACACACACGGCATACAGGTACAAGCATGGTGTTAGTAAAAAGTATAGGAAAAATGAACCAAATGAAGGAAACAACACACACAACACACACCGCTATACAGATCAAAGTGGGGGATGGAGGGTGAGGTAGGTTATCAGTCAACCATACACATTTGACAAACAGTATCATTAAAATGAACCATTTACATTACACATCGTGGCATAAGGTGGGATCGGCAATGTTTTTTGAAGGTGGTTGGGCAATGGTGTTGTTTAATTGTTTCTGGGAGTGAGTTCCATAGGGTGGCGCCTGAGTATACCAGACTGGATTTGAACAAGTCAATTCTTGGAATTGGGATATGGATTCCTCAGTGAAGAATTTACAGAAAATTTGTCTATTAATGTTGGTGGTGCATTACCTGTCATAATCTTTTGCATCATGATTCCTTTATTGTACTCAAATCTACGGATCAGTGGGAGAATATTCGCTTGTTTATAGTCTGAGTCTAAAAGGGAAGTCTTTTTCAGGAGTACCAGCTTGAGCCCCCGTTTATGAAGATTCTGTAATGGCTTCATGGTGTTCGCACTTGCGGAATCCCATAGTGTTGATGCATAATCTATTGTAGACTGGATATGTGCTTGAAAAAATAATTTCCGTGAATGAAGGTCAAGGAAATGTTTGATTTTGGATAGTTGATGGGTTTTCTGGGCTGTCTTTTTGCAAAGGGAATTTATGTGAGGATTCCAAGTGAGATTGTTGTCAGTTATGATCCCCAGAACTTTGTGATCACTGACCTGTTCAATAGGCTCACCTTTAATTTGGATGGCAGGAAAATTATGTACAGTGTTTTGCCTCTTTTGTCTGGTTGTGATTAACATGCATTTTGTTTTTTGAGGGTGAAGAGACATGTGGTTTAGTTCGGTCCATCCAACGAGCTCATCAGTACTTTCTTGTAAATCTTTTGCAAGAGCGACAATGTCAGTATGAGAAGTGTGGATTGTTGTATCATCCGCAAAAAGTTCGCAGACGGATTTCATATGGAGTGGTAGGTCGTAAATATATATATAGAAAATAGTAAAGGGCCTAGAATAGACCCCTGAGGAATGCCATAATCAAGTGTTGTTGGTGCGGAGATTGATGTACTCATTGTCACGCATTGTCGTCTGTTTGTCATATAGGATTCAAGCAAACTAAGACAATTGGTTGACATACCATATAGTTCAAGTTTTCTAAATAAGAGGTTGTGGTCTATCACATCAAATGCTTTTTTTTTAAATCAAGGAATAAAACACCACAGTATAATATTGTTATTGACGTCGGTAAGCCAGTCATCTATAAGGTTTATCAATGCTGTGTGGCATGAATGCTTTCGTCTGAAACCGGACTGAGCTGGATGTAAAAGCTCATTGACATCAAAGTGATGCGAAATATGCTTGTTTATGTGCTTTTCCAGTGGTTTTGAAAGAATAGAAATAATGGAAATTGGCCTGTAGTTTGGAGGATCGGTGGTTTCCCCTGATTTGTAAATAGGAATAACTTTCGCTTTCTTAAATGCGTTCGGAAAGTAGTTTTTGTCAATACACAGATTAAAAATGTACGTTAATGTGTCCGTGATAACTGAAGCGGCTAGTTTAAGAATTCTGCTGTCGATGCCATCCAGTCCGCGGGTTCCTGTCTGTTTTAGTTGGATAAGGTAGTTATAGACTTCAATTACTATTATGGGTGGAATATTCAATTTAATTGAAGTGTTTTTATTACGACAATACAATTTTAATTTTTCAAGGTCTTTCAGTTTTGTGTAATTTGTGGTAATAATTTTCTTGGCTATAGTGGAAAAGTGTGTATTTAGTTGATTCACAGAAACGTCTTTCATCACAGTTGATTTTGACGAAGATTGCATGTTGGTGAGTTGGTTTATAGCTTGTCACACTGATTTAGGGTTTTCTTTCGAGGATAATAATTCTCGGTAATATTTTCTCCTTTCTTTGCGCTTTTGCGAGTTTATTGCATTTCTCAATTTGTTCGATTCTTCGTGGTATCCCTGCTCTTTAATATAGTCTCTAATATGTAGCCTGCCTCTTTCAACTCTTTGGAACACCAAGCTGGTTTAGGAGTGTGTTTAACTCTTATTGTTTTCAATGGGACGTGTTTATTATATATTTCTGAAAATATTTCGATCCACTGTTCTATTGCTAGATCGGGGTTTGTTATATCATCATCAGTATACGGCGATGAAAGTTTGGAGCTACTCACATCACTTATAAAGAGCTGCTCATTAAATTTAGAGTAGCAACGATATATTATTGTCTTATGGCCTGATTTGGGAATTTTTACTCCCTTTTTTCCCCATGTGACGCAAACTGGGTAGTGATCACTGCAGTTGAATATCGGAACGCAAGCTTCTAATATATTGTTCTTATTGGAAGTGTATATGTGATCTATGAGCGTCTCTGAATTGTGCGTAACTCTGGTGGGTGTGTTGATTAATTGATGCAGATTAAACAGACTTATTGTCGCGTTCCACTGTCGAGTGTGTATTGGCTTTGGTAAGATCTGTTTTGAAATCTCCAAGTAAGATGATTTCCTTTGATTCTAACGTGGCCGCGTCCATCATTGCGGTGAATCTATCGAACCAGTTTACCCGTTCTGCCGGATTTCTGTAACAGAAAGCGATTAAAATGAAAGGGGTGCTTTTCAGTTTGACTTCTATCCACATAGATTCTACATCTATTCAAGATATGATAGACGCTTAAATGTGAGGGATTCGCTGTCATAGAGGAGGAGACCAGTCTCCCTGGCTTTTGTAGGGTCATTATGGATAACGTTATAGCCTGGGATGTACATCTCAGCATCACTGATATGTTCCGAGAGTCTTGATTCAGAGCCTCTGAACCAAGACCAAGTATATGAAAAAGTTTTCCATGGTTACTTAACAGAGAGGTTATTTCTGTAGTTCTGTTAACTGCGTGATTTATACTAAATGTGTGATTCGAAGGCCGTCTTTAGATGGTCATACATTTTGGCTTGTGTTCATTTTTTTTTTTCTTTGATGAATAATGAAAATAAGTTGCCAACAGGAAAAAAAAAAACCCACCTGGCAAAGGTACAAACAAAACACAATCAGTATATCATTGTCACGTGACCGGTCGAGGTTGAGGACCCACCTACAACCCGACAGGCCCCGCGCAATCTAATAAAAGAAAATTTAAGAAAAATGGGTCTCCGGATCCTCGCACGCTCAATTAAATGCAGCCAACACCAAGAATTTGTACATAATACCACACTTTATTCACTCACTCACACGGATATACTGACAACCAAAACAGCAGTGGGGCCTAACTATTTCCCTTAATACCCCCTCCACTCCCCAAACTTACTAACCCGCTAATTCAAATCGCCACATCATAAGTGGGAATGAGGGAAAAATAAATGAGTAAATCACATTCGCTCGAACACGTACACTCACCCCTCTTATGCACTGCTCTCACACATACACACGCATCCTCTACCGTCCATGTACGACTCGCATTAGTTCCGAACACACAGGTCCTTGTCACAAACAACGCACGATGCCGGCGACCACTGGGAGTTCTAGTCTTTCTGTAGACAGGGGGTGTAAAGCGGCGATTGTTGTATACGTTGGGGACACCCTTGTGACAGTCTCAGGGTATCACGGGTGCAGGGAGGGATGTGGATGTCCAGGACAACGGCGGACCACTCTTCAGAGCTGTAAAAAGACTCGAGTGAAGAGTCAAGCAAAAATAAAAAAACAACAAAAAACAGTACATGTGCTAAAGCAGACACACAGAGGGGTTTCGCACACACTCACATGTACAGCTGAACGCCTTAATACAACCGTAAAAAAAAACAAAAAAAAACAATAACAGAATGTGTGCACACAGATATCCATAAATCAGAATCCACAAGGATTAGCAGGGGCACACTGCACTGAAATTAAAGTATGTATCTCAAAATGCAATAATAACAACAACACCAAAAGCCTGAAATATATGTCAACGGTCGCTCCCTGTCTATAGAAAAATAAAAACAAAACTAGCATTCTTCACCATTCTAACCTGACTCACCTCAAGAGCTCGTGAAAAAAAATAATACGGGAGATTAAATCCCTGGAACTAGGACGTAATTCCAGACCTCCTGGTCGGACATGGACCCAGGAAATGTAGTGGCACTGGAGGCCCCAAACCCGAACTGAATCGGTAAAAAAAAAAACAACCCCTCACTCCAAAACGAATGGAGCAGGAACAGTGACTAGTGCGGCGTTGACGACCGTTGGTCCCTCTCTTCTTCCGGTCCCACAATTCCTTGCTGCGATGCATGCTTCCATTTCCACCCCAGTACCCCACAACAAAATCGTCGGACAACAGGTTCGTGTTTAGAGCCAAGTCGAAGTGAAACTCTTGGCCGTCGGCGCGAAGCCCGCAAAACACACTGTTCTTCCCCAGTTGATCTGACCCGTCGAGGTAGATTCCGTATGAATTGTCCTTATCAAACTTGTAGTTGAGCTAAACAACCGGCAGATATGCATGCACGAGAAAAGGAAAACATCAACCTGAGCGGACTAGAGGGAGGGAAGGAGCACACGCTCATTCGCGCGTACACACGCACATGTGCACGCACGCATAGAAATAAAGAAAGAAAGAAGGGAACAAGAAAAAACAAAACAAAGCAAACAGCGAAAATCATGACGTATTCAAGGGGTCAAGTTGACCCAAATTCCTTCTCTTTTTTTTTTTCAACACTACACTGTCGCACGCGACAGTTTCCCCCCTCCTTAAAAGTGTCGATCTCAAATCTGAGATTCACACTTACAGTCATGCACGGTTGACATGCTTCGTCAATTACTTGAATTGTAAAATAATTATGTGAAACAAAACACAAGAAATGGTAAACGCTGTGCACTGTCCCCGCTCAACAGACCAACGGATCAAGCATTCCAACCATCCGCTAGGGCTAAATCTGCATCGCATGGAGAAACAGTGGGACAAGGCTAACACACCGGTCAACCCCGGTGTAGCGACTCAGCATGAGTCAAACCTCCAGTTACTGCCCAGTCCTACTCAGGTAGTCTGCCCCCAAGTTGTCGACACCCTTGATGTGTCTGAAGGTGAAGCTGTGAGACTGGAGCTCCACAGCCCATCCCATGAGACGTCGACTGACGGGACGGATACGGTGCAGATACTTGAGAGGATGATGGTCGCTCTCAAGCACAAAATGCCTTCCGTACAGGTAGGGATAGAACTTCCGTATACCCCAAACCACTGCCAGTGCCTCCTGCTCTATGGTGTGGTACCGCTGTTCAGCTCCACTGAGCTTCTTGCTGGCGAAAGCTATGGGTTGTAGTCCTTCACCGTGATCCTGAAGAAGCACGGCCCCAAGGCCCAACCCTGAGGCGTCTGTCCGTAGCACAAATGTTTTGCTAGGGTCGGGAAGGACCAGCACTGGGGGGTTGATGAGTGCTTCTTTTAACTTGTCAAAGGCTTTCTGACACTCATCCGACCACAGAACTTTGTTGGGCTCACTGCCCTTGGTCTTGTTGGTCAGAGATAGGGCTGTTTCTGAGAACTTAGGCACGAAACGCCTGTAATAGCCAGCCAGTCCAAGGAAGGCATGCAGCTCCTTCTTTGTGGCAGGAGGGTGTGCTTCCCGGATTTTTGCTACCTTGTCCTGTTCTGGGTGCAGCTGACCACCCTGGAGGTGGTGTCCAAGAAAGCTGATTTCTGGACAGCCAAGCTGGCACTTAGTAGGTCTCGCCGACAGCTGTACCTCCTGTAGGCGGCAGAGTATCCGCTGCAGAACTTCGGTGTGACGATCCCAAGTACCGGTGGCCAGAAGCAGATCATCCATAAAGTTATGGGCGTCATCTAACTGCAGTGGTCCCAGAACTCTTCGCATGATGCGACTAAAAATCGCACCGGCCGTTTTCAGCCCGAACGGCATCACCAGCCACTGAAACTGACCCTGTGGCGTCGTGAATGCGGTCTTGGGTCGGTCACTCTCTTTCATGGGTATCTGCCAATACCCTTTAGCTAAGTCGAGTTTAGAAAAGTACTTGGCATGGTTCAGCTTTGCAAAAATCTGGTTGACATCGGGCAACGGTTCTGCATCAAAGCGTAGTACCCGGTTGAGACGGCGAAAGTCCACACAGAAGCGAACCTTCCCGTCTTTCTTTTTGACTAGTACGATGGGTGCAGAGTAAGGTGACGTGGCAGGCTCAATCACTCCCATCTTCAGCATGGATTGGACCTCCTCTCTGATTACGTCATACTGTGAGTGGGGCAGTGGGTACTGGCGGACTCGTACTGGTGTAATGTCCTCCAGAACCAGCTCACACTCCCCTACGGTGCACCTGAGGGGAAGGTCGGTGAGAACGCTACTAGCACTCTGACAGATATCCATGATTTCCCGCTGCTGTGAAGAAGTGAGGTTTGTGTGGACAGAGACATCTTTCCATGTCTCTTCTGCTTGCAGGGGTAGAAGTGGAATCCCCTGTGAGCTGAAAGAGCCTGTGTGGTCATCTTCTGTTTCTTCTATGACCACTGGGGCTACAGCTGCGGAACACTCCTCTCTCCGGGTGTACCGCTTCAGCAGATTGGCATGATAGAGTCGTGGGGTTCCTTTGACCGCAATACGGTAATCCCAGTCGCCCACCCGCTCTATCACCCTGTAGGGGCCCTGCCAAGCAATTTCGAGCTTGTTCTTTTTCTCTGGTAAGAGCAGCAAGACTTCGTCTCCTACCTCGAACCATCGCTCACGGGCTTTTTTATCATACTGTCGCTTGTACTTGGTGGCTGCTTGCTGCAGGTTCTCTCGTGCCAGCCTGCAGGTCTCTTCCAGCCGATTGCGCAGATCCACCACGTACTCTACCTCCGTGAGGGTTTCTGGAGGCGATGACGCTTCCTTGGTCCACAGCTGGCGCAAAAGAGCCATGGGCCCCCTGACCGTGCGGCCATACAGAAGCTCAAAGGGAGAAAACCGCAGGGACTCCTGTGGCACTTCCCTGAACGCAAACAGGACGGCCGGAATGAACAGATCCCAATCCTTGGGCTTCTCAATACAGAGGCGTTGGATCATTTTCTTCAGGGTGGCGTTGAAACGCTCGACAAGACCGTTTGCCTGTGCATGGTACGGAGTCGTAGTTCTGCCATGGATCCCCAACAACCGGTTTACCTGAGCCATCACGTCACTTGTGAACTTGGTACCTCTGTCTGTGAGTACCTCCGAGGGTACTCCCACTCGGGTCCACATTTGCCACAGTGCGTCTGCAACTGTGACAGAATCAATTCCCTTCAACGCAACGGCTTCTGGGTAACGTGTGGCGTAATCAACGACCACCAGAATGTAACGATTGCCCCGCGCAGAGGCTGGAGTGATTGGACCTACGATGTCCACTCCCACTTTCTGGAAGGGTTCTGACACAAGAGGGACAGTACCTAACGGCACACGCTGGTTCTTACCACGCGGAGAAGTACGCTGCCAGACGTCACACGACCGACAGTACTGGCGGACATCCTTGCACATGCCAGGCCAGTAGAAGTGTTGCCACACTCGCTCTTGTGTCCGCCGAACTCCCAAATGCCCCGCCATGGGTATGTCATGCCCTAGGGAGAGAACAGTGCGCCTGAGGCCCAGAGGTACCACCAGTTGCTTGAGGTGCTCCCCGTTCTTGTGGAACACACGGAACAAGAGACCGTCATGCATTGTGTAAGATGCCTTACCCTCCCGTTCTGTGTTGATATTGGGAGTTGTCGCTTGTCTCAGTTGCTGCAGGGTGTGGTCTCTGGCCTGAAGACGACGGACGGTCTCCCTATCCGTGTGGAGAGCTACTGCGTCTGTCACCGGTCCCTGAGTAGGCTGTAAGACGGGCGCCTGATCCCTTGCCATCGCTCGTGTGGTTACTGCTGCCAGCACCTCCCTGGGTAGCTGTGTCGACACCCCCTGTCGTGTACCGTCTGCGAAAAGCACGTTGTTACCAATGAGCAGTGTATATGCAGGATTCCGGAGTGCCACAGCCCACACAGCTCCTTTAAAGTACGGTGTAGCAACCTGTACCTTAACATAAGGACGGACAGCGTTGAAGGACTTTTCAACTCCAGTCACCTGACATGTTCCTCCTTTCTCGGCGTCAGGAGGTACCACACTCTCGTCAACGAAAGTGCATGTAGCGCCAGAGTCTCGAATAGAATCGACTATCCGATCCTCTACGAGGCTGAGAAACACAGAACAGGTAGGCCCCATTCCTCCTTGGTCACCTTGTTGTTCAGCGCTGAACACAGGTACAGTTGCTAAAGCGCAACTCTCGTGTGTGTGGCCGACTGCCGCTTGTTGCCTCCGGTCTCTCTTTAACTTTGGACAGTCGCGCTTGTAATGTCCCCCATCGCCACAATAAAAACACTGATTGCCCCCCTTACCCGGTGCAGTGGCCGACTTAGGGGCAGACGCCATGCTGCCACGAGGCGGAACAACTGAATGCGGTGATTGTTCAGCCAACGGATGCTGAGAATAGCTTAGGTTCCCACGCTTCGGCATGGGCGAAGACTTGAGTCCCCCACCTAGAGAACCTGCACTGGTCTTGAAGACCCTGATTCCCCTTCTAGCTTCCGCAAAGCGTTCGGCCCTCTCTATGACTTCCTGGAACGTTCTAAGGCCTTCATCCCTGATACACACAGCCAGGTCGTCTGTCACAGTGCTGAGAAGCTGCTCAATGAGAATCAAGTCCCTCAGTGCCATTCCGGACATGGTTTCCCAGTGCTCGAGCGTGCGCTTAAGACGAATCCCAAACTGGATGAAGGACTCACTTCCGGCTTTGCGTATCTCCCTAAACTTTTTACGGTAAGCTTCAGGAGATATCCTGAACTGACGGCGAAGCGCCGCTTTCAGATCAGTATAAGAACTCTCCGGAGGTAAGTTGTTAAATGCCTCCCGGGCCTTTCCTGTCAAGGAACTAATCAAGTAAAGCGATCGAGTCTCTTCTGCCATGTTATAGGAGTCAGCGACTGCTTCGAAATGATCCAAAAAATCATCGACATCGTCGCCTGGCCGCAACTCAGGAAGAGTCAGCCTTGGAGGGGCGAAAGTGGGCAGTCTCGCTGCCGGGGACTCCTCTCGGCTAGGCCGCTGAGCAAGGCTTTGAGCCAAAAGCTCGAATCTTTCTCGCTCTAACTGCCGGAGCTCCATCTCCTCCTGTCGACGCATCTCCTCCTTCCTCTCCTCCTCCTGTCGACGTATCTCTTCTTTCCTCTCCTCATCTTGTCGACGCATCTCCTCCTTTCTCTCCAAATACAGAATGAGGGATGTAACGTCGCCCCCCACCATGGAGGTATTATCATGCGTGTTAGACTCTGAAACCCGCGAGGTCATAACCCCAGGAGTGCCAGTGACGTACCCAGTGCCTGAGGTAGTTATCTGAGAACGTACCTGTGAAGGACTGGGGAACCTTGGGCCTGTAAAAGCTCCCCCAGGAGTGGTGACATTTGTCCAAACCATTGTGGAAGTGACTGGAGGGGTGTTATACTGTGCCTCCATCATCTCCTTGATCCACTTAGGGGACTGCCGAGAAATTCCCGAGCCAGGGCCCAGAGTTTTCAAAAAGGGAGAACCCTCCCCGACACCGACCACTTCTTTCTTGCCTGAGACCGCAGCTGACCTTGTAACCGGTCCTTGGGATGAATCTTTTCCCATGACATACTTGGAAGCCATCGTAACGGACCCTGACACTATGCACAAACAAAACCAGGGGATTATGAAGAAGTTAAACACGGAAATGCTGAGTTACCACTACGAATAGCTATCACCCCTTGTGTTCTTCAAAAACTGTTTATGAGGAGCAGTCAGTGTAGATACAGGGTACCCCCCGTGGAATAGACACCCTAAACCCCAGTGAGTGGAAAAAAAAAATACTGTTAACTTCCCACTCTAGCTTCCCACATATAATAAAAACAAAACATTGCCAGTTACAAAATAAATAAATAAATAAATAACCTGGATAATACAAACTACTTAGTGAAAGCTGCGAGCGGCGATCGGGAAGTGGAAGATCCCGGACGAGCCCCCAAAAATTGTCACGTGACCGTTCGAGGTTGAGGACCCACCTACAACCCGACAGGCCCCGCGCAATCTAATAAAAGAAAATTTAAGAAAAATGGGTCTCCGGATCCTCGCACGCTCAATTAAATGCAGCCAACACCAAGAATTTGTACATAATACCACACTTTATTCACTCACTCACACGGATATACTGACAACCAAAACAGCAGTGGGGCCTAACTATTTCCCTTAATACCCCCTCCACTCCCCAAACTTACTAACCCGCTAATTCAAATCGCCACATCATAAGTGGGAATGAGGGAAAAATAAATGAGTAAATCACATTCGCTCGAACACGTACACTCACCCCTCTTATGCACTGCTCTCACACATACACACGCATCCTCTACCGTCCATGTACGACTCGCATTAGTTCCGAACACACAGGTCCTTGTCACAAACAACGCACGATGCCGGCGACCACTGGGAGTTCTAGTCTTTCTGTAGACAGGGGGTGTAAAGCGGCGATTGTTGTATACGTTGGGGACACCCTTGTGACAGTCTCAGGGTATCACGGGTGCAGGGAGGGATGTGGATGTCCAGGACAACGGCGGACCACTCTTCAGAGCTGTAAAAAGACTCGAGTGAAGAGTCAAGCAAAAATAAAAAAACAACAACAAAAAACAGTACATGTGCTAAAGCAGACACACAGAGGGGTTTCGCACACACTCACATGTACAGCTGAACGCCTTAATACAACCGTAAAAAAAAAAAAAAAAAAAAAAAAAAAAAAAACAATAACAGAATGTGTGCACACAGATATCCATAAATCAGAATCCACAAGGATTAGCAGGGGCACACTGCACTGAAATTAAAGTATGTATCTCAAAATGCAATAATAACAACAACACCAAAAACCTGAAATATATGTCAACGGTCGCTCCCTGTCTATAGAAAAATAAAAACAAAACTAGCATTCTTCACCATTCTAACCTGACTCACCTCAAGAGCTCGTGAAAAAAAATAATACGGGAGATTAAATCCCTGGAACTAGGACGTAATTCCAGACCTCCTGGTCGGACATGGACCCAGGAAATGTAGTGGCACTGGAGGCCCCAAACCCGAACTGAATCGGTAAAAAAAAAAACAACCCCTCACTCCAAAACGAATGGAGCAGGAACAGTGACTAGTGCGGCGTTGACGACCGTTGGTCCCTCTCTTCTTCCGGTCCCACAATTCCTTGCTGCGATGCATGCTTCCATTTCCACCCCAGTACCCCACAACAAAATCGTCGGACAACAGGTTCGTGTTTAGAGCCAAGTCGAAGTGAAACTCTTGGCCGTCGGCGCGAAGCCCGCAAAACACACTGTTCTTCCCCAGTTGATCTGACCCGTCGAGGTAGATTCCGTATGAATTGTCCTTATCAAACTTGTAGTTGAGCTAAACAACCGGCAGATATGCATGCACGAGAAAAGGAAAACATCAACCTGAGCGGACTAGAGGGAGGGAAGGAGCACACGCTCATTCACGCGTACACACGCACATGTGCACGCACGCATAGAAATAAAGAAAGAAAGAAGGGAACAAGAAAAAACAAAACAAAGCAAACAGCGAAAATCATGACGTATTCAAGGGGTCAAGTTGACCCAAATTCCTTCTCTTTTTTTTTTTTCAACGCTACACTGTCGCACGCGACAATCATAATACACTCAGCAGTTCAACTAATTAATACAAGACATTCAAAGTTCAACTAATTAATCAGTACAAGACATTAAATATAACAATCAACACCAGAAAAAATAAGAAATTAAAATACGCAATGAAAAACTAAGGGATAAAAGGAAAAAAAAACAATCGAAATAGTATTCAACACAGTTTCACTTCAGTTGTCTCACAGCGCCAAGTTTGACTGGTGTTGGCAGTGTTCGGTAGTTTTTCACACGTGTCCACAACTGGTTGAAATTTGTTGACAGTGTCCGGCACAGGTCCAGCGGTACTTGCAATCGGAGCATAGATTTAAAGAGAGAGAGAGAGAGAAATGATGAGACAAGAGAAAAAGGAGTGTAAAGGTCCGTTTATACAGAGCGCGAACGCGAACGCGAAAGCGAACGCGGTTTTCGTCCTGGAATATTTTAGTCATTTGTAGAGGAACCGTTCAAATAGAGTGCGAACGCGAACGCGAACAAATTTTTGTTCGCGCGAACGACCGCCTTGATTGCCCCCAGAGCGAATTTTCTCAGAAGGTCGCGCGGCTTTTTTGCTATCAACCAATCAGCAGGTACTTCCCTTGCATCATTTCCACAAATAGAAACTTGTACGCCTGACCGTTCCAAGAAAAGGCTAGGCACTAGCGTCAGTCTACTTTGCTTGTGAAGTTTGGAGAAGAATGGACAAGACAATGGACAAGACAGAAGCCATGATTCTTGAAATTGAGAAGAATCATGTACTGTATGACAAAGCAGACAAAGATTACAAAGACATCATGAAAAAAAGAGACATATGGAAAGCAATTGGACAGAAAGTCGGACTGACAAGTACTATGATCTCCTCCGTGTCTGACTCTCTACCTGCGCCATGATTCCAAATGACCAAATTTTATCTCTCACAGCAAGAAAAAGACGAGCCGCCTCGAAAGCCGTCGACGGTTTTCCGCGTTCGGGTTCGTGCTCTATTTGAATGGCAAAACTGCTCAAAAGTCGCGTTCGCGTTCGTGTTCGCGTTGGACGCGTTCGCGTTCGCGCTCTGTATAAACGGACCTTAAGGAATCGAAACACTCCACAAGGGAAAACGGTCGCACCACTTCAGTTGTAGAAAAAAAAAAGAGAAAAAATTTTTTTCGGACAATCAAGATTATGTATGCACCAAAAAGCTCGGCACTTGAAGGCAGAGTTCAGCGACAAGGGCCGTCATACACACAAATTCACGCATTTATTCACGCTCGTTTACACGCGATCACGCGCGGTCATATTCGCACTCTTCCTTGCACACACTTATCTACCTGCACACACACGCATACTAATACAACCTTAACATCTAGAACATCTAATACACTGTGGTTTGCTGTGTACACAGCTGGGCCGCCGCGCCATGTTGAGGTAGTGTACAGCTAGTGAGTGGAGTGAACCAACAGAAGGCACACTCCGCATCATGCCCGCCGGGCCAGGCGGAGGAGGAAGGCGGTGGTCGAAGATCACTGGCGTTGCGGCCTGGGTGATAGTCAGGAACGTCCCGGCCTGTGGCGTTCCCGTCTCTTGACAGTGGAAGTGCTCCTCGTGGTGGGTAATGAGGGTGAACAGAGGTAGGAGGAGGAAGGATGGGAGATTTGGGATTAAGGACCAAAGCCGGGAGGGTGGTAGTACAGGGATGGTGGGGTGGTTGGTGGTAGGTGGGTGGCGGGGGATTGGGGAAGGCAGGTCTCCTTTGCGGCCACTGATTGTCGACCGCGAGGTTGCCATGTGCGTGGACGCACATCACGATGGGGGATGTCTGAACGGAGAGATATATATATATATATTTTTTTTTTTTTTTTTTTTTTTTTTTTTTAAGAAGAAAGAAAAAGATGTTTCAGGAAACTGAAACACAAAGGTGAAAAAAATATACCAAAAGATTATTTTGTTTTTTTATCTTCTTTTTTTTTATCCCCAGGTTCATGCCTCACAAACCTGGAAAGAACCTCGCACTGATCCAAAAAAAAAATATATATTTTCAGGTTAATGGGAAGGAACTGCTGCACATTCGGGACTCCCTACCCCGTCCCCTCCCCCACCCCCACCCCCACCCCACTCCCAAGCCCCCAGCTCCCCGTGGCAAAGTGTGGATTTTACAGGCTTATTTCATCATTTCCCGACGTACGTGATATTCTAAAAATAGAACGACCTTCTCTGAATCCAATCAAAAGCTAAGACCACTCGACTGAGCACCAATCGGAGGAGAACACGCCTCAAAACAGAAACATTGCGGGAGACGCCCGACAAAGTCTGTCAGCCAAGCTGTGGAGAGAATCAATTGAGACGAATGTCTTCTTTCTTGTGTGGACGAACTGAGCTCAGTCATCGTCAACGAAAATGTCTTTCCAGAAAGCAATTGTCATCACCACTCTTGGCAGTTGTCCTAATCTTAATATATCCCCTGCGAAAATCGACTGTGTAGCGGATGGTGGTGGTCCCGTGAAGAAACGGCGACGTTTAACACATCTGTCAGCAAACGAAAAGATGCTGAGAAGGTAAGCAAAGCATCCGCATGATCCAGACCTGCCTATGTCTTGTTTAAAAAAGGACAGCGAGGTAGACTGATAATACAAAACGTATCACATGTGAACAGTAATTTTCGATTAGAGATGGAGAGAGAACCATTTTTTGTTTTCTTTTTTAAGTCACGGCATAATAGTGCCAATAATTTAGCACTTAAAAACTTAATTGTATTTTTGATTTTATTTAATGTAGATTGAAGCATAAAATTTAATAATAAATAATCTGTTCATGTATGGGGCTCATGGCGAATCCTGTACGCTGAACAAACAAAAGAAACTTTAAAGATGAAAACCTGAACTGTAATCTTACAAAGCTGTATTTATATGGTGTATATTTCAAACTTCAAAGTGCATACATCTCAGATGTTTGCAGGAGGGTATGCCTAGAACTTGGGAGAATAAGCACCATTTGTCACTGTTTGCCATTGATAAACCAAAACCCTTGTCTGCTCTCTTGTTCTCTCCAGGATTGATTGTGGCAGTGCTCTCCTCACAGGCAACCCAAAGTACTTGCTCCACATGTTCCGAACTGTTCAGAACAATGCTGGGAGAATAAATCTGACTTTACCCAAATGCAAACATACCACACCCCATCAGAAATACCTTCTTTGGTTCCCCATTCAATCCAGGATTTTGTACAAACTCTTATCAATTGGCTTCTCATCTCTCACTAGCACTGACCCAGAATACAGGAGAGGTGTACATCAGCACTGGACATCAGACAGAATAGTAAAGGGCTGAGAATGTCTGATCATTTTATTGCTGAAAAGAACAAATGCCCCATTACTTTTGCATCAGCAGGGTAATTTCTTTGTTAACTTGGACATCTTGTGTGACAAACTTTGGTTACAAGTCCATCCTCCCCAAATTACTTAGATACGACCATGATCAAAGTAGTTTCAGCCAATGTCTTTGCATTTGATTGACCAGTCGTTATGTCTTCAGCACATACACTGGACAGGAAAGACTGCTTTCGGGCCATTTCTTAATCATCACAATGAAAGCATGGGTTTCCAAGGGGATCAGAGATCTTTGGCTAGATTTCTGCACAATGAGTGAATGACAACAGAATGCAACCCTGTGAACATTCAGGTCCAACAGTTTCGAACAAGAAACTGCTGTGACCACAGCAGTGACAACAAACATCAGTGATTGTAAACTGTAAACAAAGACTTTCAGTTTGTTTTTGAAAGTCTTCAAACAGGAGTAAAATGCACATCAATGAAAAATATGAAAATGAACAGAGCCTGTCGGAAAAATATATGCTGTTTTCAAAATCAGTTTTTGACAGAATGTCTTGGAGAAGTGGTAAAGGAGTGAGACTTGACAACAGGAAAAAACACATTGAGAAAAACTTTCTTTTTCATATTGTATGAAAAACTTTTTTTCCATATTCTTTAAGTCTTATATTTCATTTACAACTAGTGAAGTGTCTTCAAAATACAGGAATTTAAAAAAAATTTGTAACATACTGAGAGTGATATTGAGTGATTATACTTTGTTCATTTTTATCATAGCTGATTATAAACTTCAGACTTGATATGGAAAAAATATGTTGGCCGATTGGTTTCACTGTCCATCTCGATTTGAAGAGGACAAATGTTCAAAATGTTGGGGTGCTTCAGGACGTTTGTCCCATTGTTGTCTATGTGGATGTACACCCCTGTGAATATCTTTCTGATATTCTTTGTCACTACACTCCATCTCAGAATCTCTGTTCTCCTACTGATAATCACATTTTCTGTATTCTGTTTGACAGAACAAAATCCTTCAGTCAGTGTACTTTCCTTTCAGGGTCCTACCATCTGGAACACCCTTTAACATTAGAGTTTAGATACACCATAAACCTTTCTCAAATTTTATCTGAAGACAAATATCTGTTTAAACAGTATGATCCTTGTCCACCACAGTTCCAAGCTGCATTTTATCCATGCTATGAGTATGAATGTTTTGTGTGTACACACAAGTATGTTTGAGACTGGGTGAGCAGAGCATGTTTGCAGTGAGTTGGATGAGGTGTGTTACATTGTCTGTTTGCAGTGAGAATGTAAATTATTGATGTTTTATTTCATCGTTTATGAACAATGAGTTTTGTACATAAAAGTGCTTTGAGCTTCAGAAAAAGCACTGAAGAAGTTGATTTTATATATTCTTCGGCCACAGATATGACAGTAGCAAGTTCAACCAACCACCATTCAGAATCTTTTTAAGTTCCTGTTTAGATTGTGTTTGTATTGGGGTAGACATTATGAAAAATATAACTGAAAAAAAATAATAAAAGACTTACTTAGCAGAAAAAGACCACAGCAACTTTTAGTGGTTTTTTGTTGTTATTTTTTGTTGTTTTGTGTGTGTGTGTGTTTATAATAATTAAGTGCTGGGTGCTTTTTAGTGTTGCTTTATCATCATGCAGGAAAATGAAGAACCGCATTGCTGCTCAGACTGCCCGTGACCGGAAGAAAGCAAAATTGGAAGAACTTGAAGGGATGGTTGCTGAACTTATGAAAGAAAGAGAGCAGCTCTTGAAGGACAATGCAGAGCTGAAGCGTAACAAAGCCAGCATGGAGAAAGAGAACCAGCATCTGAAATGTAAAACTTCTGTGGCATCTGCTCCCACCCCTAAAGCTGTTGCCTCTCCATCTTCCTTGTTTCAACAGCCTTTGTACACGTCACTGCCAGAGGGAAAGGTGGACAACACTGCATTGCCATACATGACAGAACCTGAGTGCCCTGGGTCTGCAGCACTCATTGTTTCTCTGCCGAAGGAACACATTCAGGAACTGTCTTGTGCGATAATGCAGATCGCTTCCTGTGCTCTGACTTTGAGGTTAGTACTCAAATAGTTCTGATAACTCTAATTTCATTTCTTTTATACTTTTATAGTTGTGATAACTCTAATTTCTATAATACATTTATACTTATCCACCCCTGCCCCACCCATCCACACACATGTACACACACACACACACACACACACACACGCACACATTTGTATGTGAATGCATGCGCTCTCGCTCGCTCGCTTTCTCTCTCACACACACACACACACATACACACACACACACACACACTACTTACATTTTATTCTGATTTAAAATGATAGTAATTAAATTACTGAATTAAACTTGACAGGTGGTGTTTGAAGACACGCTAAAGATGTTGGAAACGAGATGGTGCTAAATTATTCCTTCATGACTAATCCAGTAATAGAAATAAGTCTTACATGAGTAATGTTCTTTGGAGAGAGGGAGGGAGGACCAGGAAGAAGGGACAGAGAATAGGAAGCAGGTGAGCTGAACATTTATCCTTTTACCTGTTTTTAGTGTGTGAAATGTGACTGATTTTTTTTTCTTTCATGGAATAGGGATAAGGTTTGGTTTTTAACAACTGTAAGTTCATACTTGTACAAGTAGATTTTTTTTTAACACACATTATTTGACAAATGCATTCTCCACAAAACAAACATGAACACTTTTTTTTTTTTAAACATTGTCAACAAAACAAACATTTTACACATTCTTTATTAACATTTTTCAACACAGACACATTATCCAAAAAACAAACATTTTGGGCATGTGTGTATATACACATTAATGTACACCAAGGGTTTGCATTAACTGAAATGTTTTATGTATCATTTTCACTCTGCTTTTCTTTTTTTCAACAAAAAAGAACAGGGTTATCAAACCTGACCCTTTCATGGAAAGTTTCAAAATGGCAGTCATGGAATGTAATCCAATTTTGGACTGCAGTTCTTTCTGACCTGCACATATCAATATGAATTTGTCTTCATAAAATAGGATGATGATTCCCCCCCCACCCCCCACCCCCCACCCCCCCACCCTCCCTTTGAGTAGCTTGCTGTTTAGTGTATTCTTGTGCTCAGTGTTTAGAACAACAGAAGTGAAGAAAAAAAATTGTGGCAAGTCATTGGGGTCATCCTTATTCCTTATCTTCACCAAGTACATGTTCACCATGCCTAAATTCTCCCAGATTACTTTCAGTTTCAAGCAGATCTATGTTCCCCACATGTCTCTGTTCCCCCAGCCTATTGCCACTGATGACCACAACTAAAAGTGCTCAGACTGCATTGTTTTGTCATTTCTTTGCATCTTTATGATGTCTTGGCAGGTTTTTCACTGCTGCCTGATCATGCCTGACAACAGCTCACCACTGAGAAGTCTGAATACTTTGTAACCATCACAAAGTTCTGCAGTTAGAACATTGTTAATTGTCAGCTGTTAGCAGACAAAATAAGGTTTCAGTGAAAAAATGAAGTTCTGAACAGGATTTGACTTTTAGCTAACCACAACTGACTACTGCTGACCATTACTACTAGTTGCCACCGCTGACCACTATTTTGATTGCATTTTTTGGTCTTGTTGTTTTGCATATTATGACATTTTGGCAGGTTGTTGACTGCTAACTGATCGGTGCTGACCACTGTCTAACTGTTCACAATCACATTGTGTGCTTTTTTTTGTCATGATCAAGCAGTATTGGGACTTCGTAACAGGGTTTGACTGTTAATTGACCACTTCTGATCATTTCCGGCCACAACTGATCACTGATGAAAAGTTTTTAGAATGTAGCATTTTCTTATCTAGTTTATGCAACAAGACCTGTTGCATTTGAGTTTTGACTGTACACTGACTGGTACTGACCACTACCCAACAATGTGCAGCCAGCTATTAGCTGTGCACAAAAACATGTCAATAGGGTCAAAATAATGAAAATCAAGATTTCGCATCTTTGAATTCTTATCTTTGCTCAGTTAGTATTTTAGCATAAAACTGCCTGAAACCGTAGTAATTTTAATGTTTTCAGGTGCATGCGCTGTACCTGCTGCACACATTCTTCGCTTAAGCTGCAATGTTCAGTGCATTTGAGGCAAGGCTTTTCTGAAATTTTGTCAGCTGATGATGTGGCAGTACACTTAATGACTGCAGTTAATGTTATTTTGACCTGGGATCTGAAGCTGAAGTCCACTCGCCATTCATGACTTTGAGTACATAAAGAAAATATGAAATTTCCTGTGCTTTCTTCATACAAAAATTTATAATTTACTTAATTCTGAATCTTTTTGACACCATACACATGTTCACAATAATTTTTGTTCTAATGTTACAAGCAGGCAAATGTATGTTTTTTTCATCAGCTGATTCTCCAGTCATTCTTTTCAGACACAAAAACTTCGAAAAAATATATAGAAACAAAATTATGATAGACTAATTCTATTTTTTGTTTGTTAATCTGTGGTTTGTAAACTTCCTGAAAGTACTTGCATAATGTCAAAAATGGTTAATTCTGACTTTAGCCAAGTTTTCACATACATGTGCATGCATACACATGCATGCATACATACATGCATGCATGCATGCATTATATATATGTAAACATATACATTCCTGTCCTGTGCAAACTACTATCTGCCTATGCGGAGAAAACAAAAGTAACTACGGCCGATAACCTCCCGGAAGTAGGTAATCTCCCCTTTGTCCCGCTGGCTAGCGCCCCCTTTTGATGGCAGCCATCATGACTCCTGTTTCTGTGCTCTTCATACGGCTAAGTTTTTTCTTATTTTCTGTCTGTTTGTCGATTCTCTGGCGATCTTGTTTTTTGTCTGATTATGTCTCCAACCAGGTCACATAATTATGTAGCTCAATTGGGCGATCGCGCGAAAATTAAGGCGCGATCGCAATCGATTCGCTGACACTCTGGGCCCTCTACTTCTGGCCCTCTCAGCAACGCCAACCCACCGCCTCCTCCACTTCCTCTGCTCCCTCCGGTCGACTCCAGACCTCCACCACCTCCTACACCTCCTCTGGTGACTTCTAGAGGTTTGTTGCCCCACACTCAGGTCAGTGTTGGCTTTAATATTATTTTTATCGATCCGCGAACGCACTCGATGCGATCCACGTTTTCTCGGCCCTGCCAGTCGGCAGTGCACGAGTCGACTTCCTCTATCTCTTTTACCATACCCACAGTTGCACCAATTGAATGTGCCACAATCCTTTTGGGGAAACAACACACACACACACACACACACACACACACACAAATTATGCTTGCTTTGGATCCGCATGCTAGACTGGGCCTTATGTGCGATGCGTCCGTGGTGGCGGCCATGACATCAGATCACGCAACCCCCCACGCGGCATGCCTCGACCGTCTCGGATCCAGTGGCGACCAAGGCGCATAGGGATGCCCTCCCCAGGTGCAGGGGAAAAGGTGGACCACTAGGGACACGCTCGCCCATACGCGTGCATCCCCCCACAAACCTCTTGTCCGGAGCCCCCAATCCAAGGGAGGCAACCCCTGCTTTGGCACCCTTGCCGGTGACCACCGCAGTTATTTCCCTTGCACCGGCACTGCTCTTCGCCAACTGTGCGGGTGCGTGCATGGTCCCACCAAGCTATGCGGTGATGACCCCATCTGCCACACTGCTGTTTCCCATCCATTAGTGGTGTCTCAGCAAGCTGCTCAACCAAACAATCAGCAACTCATTGCTTACTTGCTGCACAATTATGCACCACTCTGCTTCCCGGTGCCACACCTTGTGCCTGCACCATCCCTCGCCCACAGAGCAGGTACGTGCACGGCCCATTAAACTTCGGCAGTGCTGGATTCTTCTGCCCCATCGCCTAACTCTGCTTTTGGCGTCAGCTGTTACTCAGACTAATATCAGCACTTCCACATCAGAGTGCTTCTTGATAACTCAATCCTGCCACTCGGCAGTGCTTGCCGGGGCCAATCATGTCTATCTCTTTATTCGTCAACACACAACAGCTGAACATCGGTCCTCTCGCATGAGCTATTCGCGAGGTTGGACCGCCGTTCAGCTTCAGGGGGATGCACATCCCACAGCAAGCCAACGGACTTACCACCCCCTCGTCCACGACACCCATAACACTGGATTACGGCGCCGTCATGCCACATGCCCCAACCGTCTCGCGTCTGATGGCTATCGGGTAGGGATGCCCACGGCACTAAGGGACATTATAATTATTCCCCTTGCAGCCGTTTTCACCTGTGTCGGTTACGGTGGCATCGAACCACAGACTCTCACACGCAGCTTGACACTCCTCACTCTACAGCGAGGACACGTCGCACCAGAGGATATGTGCTCTAAAGACACCATCCTTTTTGCTGATTATCGGCGCCAAGGGAGGCAACTCTGTATTTTGTAACCAAGGCGGTTGACGCTGTAATTACTTTCGCCAACACAGCAAGTCACTCCTGCCCCCCGTGCTGTCCACCAACGATGTTTTTTCGGTTTCTCATTGGGTCCTGATGCCCATTCGTGGATTTACACAACTTTGCATAGCAACTGCACCTTTCTTGCTGTTTCTCAGGCTATTGGCCACTGAACTTTTGGGTTCTTCATTCCTCCACACTTGCACACAGTCCTCTGCAGGCAACCAACCCTATTACCATTCTCTTCTTGTTAGACACAATAACAGGAAATAAATCACAGTATTTCCCCTTCTGTTCTTTTTGATTTATTATCAAAATCAACAACAACAAACCAAAAAACAAACAAACAAAATATATATATATATATATATATATATATATATATATAATAATAATAATAAATTTTTTTTTATTTAAATTATATATATACGATATCTTGCTACATTTATACACATTTCTATTTACACGTATAGATGTATACTTATCCCTCGGTATACACGTGTGTGCGCTTACGGGATAGGTTCATACAACTTTCATATTAACATGTACAATTTTATTTATATCTCTATTCATTGACATCTATTCATTGAGATTCCCTACATAGCTATATAGGCACACTTACATTTGCGTCATTCTGTTCACAATGCCCAGATCTCTCTGTGTCTACATACTGGCACTTTATTCATATGCATATGTACATCTCTTATATATAGGTGCATACACAGATTCCTTTCCATTACGGATTATGCATACTTGGGTATATCTGTGCACGCTACACGTATGCTTATACAGCCGCTCATTTCTCCTGACTCGATCTCTTGTCATGTCACTGGCATATTCCTGATATCAGCACTTGAGTTTATGGAAGTTTATAATCCCTTTGCACATATATGTATTCATTTTCATAAATTCATCCCTTCCTTGCTTTCGGAGGACGGCTGCACTCGCAAACAAAACTGCCTCATTCACACCTGAATGTATGCTCCTTCACATATCAGTAGTGGCTGGTCCTTAGGGACCAACACACTCTCCCTTCCCACCCCCAGGGCTAAGGATGCCCTCTCTTGGTGCATAGAGGGACAAGGCAACCCAACTCATTTGCCTACAACAATCACCCACAGGGCTAGAGATGCCCTAACCTGGCACAAGGAGGGATGAGGCAGTCCAACTTAGAGGTGCCACTCCGGACACACATGCCCTTCATTCCTTCCAAGTTTGTAAGGCATCCCTTCTTCCCCCCCTTGCCTACAACAACCCTTGGTTTGCACCACTGTGGTTGTGACAACAGTTCCACACAGGCCCTACATCCTAGCCAGCCCTCCCATGAAGGGTGTCTGTCTTTGCCTTCCAAGTTTTAGTGGGCCCAAAAGCTGCCTACTGGGCAGGAGACAATCACCCTAAGTCCATCTCTTCCACTCCTCCCTAGTTTTCCTCTACACTCGGGAGAAAGGCATATTGACGAGGACGGATGCGTCTCACACAGCACAACGAACCGTTCATTACCCACAGGGGCGTACCTTTCTGCCCACTCATACCGACACGGCAGATGCTGCATTCAAGCACATTAGTTCGCCCCATCACCTTGCTTGAACAGAGATCCAGCATCAACGTCTCAAACAATTGGCATTTGAAAGCAATTTCTGCACTTGGTCTTCTCTGCCCGATCCTTTCAGCCTCAACACACAACCACTGCTGTGGTTACAGATGGGCATTCCTTCTCAAGCACTGTCTTTCCAATGAGACACTTCCAGGGGTTTCTAGCCTAGGCAGGCTACCCCATCATGGAGCCCCAGCCTTCAGTCAAGGGCCTGTCAGAGGGAGATAGTCCTCCTCTGGTGTCAAGAGCACAGCATCCACCTGACAGCACGACATGTCCCAGGCAAGCTGAACATAGCAGATTGCCTCAGCAGATTCCACACCGTGCTCCAAACGGAGTGGACCCTGTCACACTCAACTCTTCAGCCGGTCTGAGACCAGCATAGCCATGGTTACCTGACCTTCTCCACCTCACTCACGTTCCCCCACTCCGCCTTCACATCGGCAGACACTCCCTAGTCCAGCCCCACTCGGGCATTCCCCACGGAAACCCAGAGGTTCTCAACCTACACACCTGGCTACTGTGCAGGAATCTCTGTCAGCACTAGGCGCCTCCGATGACACAGCTGACCTTGTGTGCAGGTCACATTGCAAAGGCACTCAAGGTGTTTACTCTGCACACTGGAATCGCTGGCTCTCCTGGTGCTCAGCCCACTCAGTCAGTCCCACACACCCATCCAGTTTGGATCTCGCCAACTTTCTTGCCTTCCTCTCCTCCTCCAAAGGCCTCTCTGCCTCTGCAGTACAGGTCCATTGCGCTGCAATCAGCTCCACTCTTCGGCAGCTGGGTGGGCCCTCTTTCTCAGATGACCCACTGCTCAGGGCACTGGTCCGAGGGGCTTCCCTCAGTCACGCACGTAAATCCCTCCCGACCCCTTCTTGGAACCTTTTTCTGGTCCTACAATACCTCCACAAGGCGCCCTTCAAACCCCTCGCTATAGCTCCTTTCAAGCTACTCTCCATGAAGACACTCTCTTTCTCATCTCCCTTGCCTCAGGCAGGCGGTGTAGTGAGGTTCATGCCCTCAGTGGCATCACACAAGATATAGCCTTTGAGCTGGACGGATCTATCTCACTTAGGTTCCTCCCTGAATTTCTTGCCAAAAATCAAACTCCCAGTACACCCTCTCCCATTCTTTTCATCAAACCACTCTCTTCTGTACTGGCCCATGACAATGAGGACAGATTCCGCTGCCTGGTCAGGGCCCTGCGCATATACCTTAAAAGGTCGCGTCCCTTCCGATCGTCCAAACGACGCCTCTTCATTAGCTGGAACCTGGACCATCCCTATGACATTAGCGACAAACGTCTCTGTCTCCATGGATAGTCAATGCGATTAAAGGCTTATATGCAGGTGCAGGGTTGAGACAGAGCACATGAAGTCAGAGCATGGTCCTCTTCTCTTGCCTTAGCACACTCAACACGGCTGCAAGACATCATGGATGCTGCCTACTGGAAAAACCCTGCCACCTTCATCGACTTCTACCTGAGAGACGTCGCACACCTGCGGAATGATGGCTCAAGAGGCATCGCTTCTGTGGTAGTTGCACAACAGGCCATCGCAGCACAGAGACAGTAGAACAGGCGAGCCCTCCACCTTGTCGAGCTATTCTGCACTAATTGGGTCACAGTTAAGTATGTGTAATTAAAAAGGAAATTTTCTGTCTAAAATTACGTTTAAATAACATACTTACCGTGACCCAAATTTAAGACCCTCCCGTCCTCCCCGCTTCCTGTTCTCCCTGCTCGCTGCGCTGGTGATGGCCTATTGCCGTCAAAAGAGGGCGCTAGCCAGCGGGACAAAGGGAAGGTTGCCTACTTCCAGGAGGTTATCGGCCGTAGTTACTTTCGTTTTCTCCGCATAGGCGGCTAGTAGTTTGCACAGGACAAGAATGTCAGACCCCTGCCGGAGTCTGCACTAGTTGGGTCACGGTAAGTATGTTATTTAAACGTAATTTTAGACAGAAAATTTCCTTTTGCATGCATACATGTATCGTGACATACATAAACATATAATACATACATACATACATACATATTCATACATGTATACATATATAGTAAGAAATATTTGCTGCCATGAAGTGCTTAATTATGGAAAAATGAATGATTGAACCAATGATTTTTCTTTGTTTGCTTTTCATTTTTGATCATCTTGACCATCAGCCAGAACAGTTAATGAAATGTGTTCAAGGTTATTTCACCCCTCTGTCTCAACAGAATCAGGAGAAACATCTTTCCTGCGTGTTACCTCATATGCAGGAAGAATTATGTATAATAATTCAGAATACTGGTTTGGAGAAACTTTTAGTTTCTTAATATCAGCACTTCACGATGTCAGTAGCCACATACCAGCAGATTTTTTTCTGAAAAGCATTGATTACTATTGCATAGTTTTCATTCAGTAATTCAAAAATGTTTTATTTTTCATAGTTTGCCTTGTTTGTTTCAGCCTGATACTCTCCTGCATTTACTGGAAGAAATCAGCGCCGCAATGGAAGAGTCCAGCACCGTCATGGAAAGGGGAGCATCTGGAACCAGCACAGAGAGTGTTGGCCAACCTGGGTTCAGAGAAGACTGTGGAGTGTGGAGCCCTGACAGAACCATGGTGGGGTCCACAGCAGCAGATGTGGACTCCATCAAAGAAGTGATCCAGGCTGATCACCACTACCATAAAGTGGAACCTGTTTTTTCTGTGTACAGCAGTCCACTGCAGTCCCAGTTCAGTGACCAGGTCTTGCCTGCTGATCCTTCAGAGGATGTCAAAGACCTCAAGAGTGTTCAGATCGTTTCCAGTGAATACATAATTTGGGATGAGGTGCACCAAGATAGTGATGTCACATACACCCCTGCAGCAGACTGCCAGGCAGCTGATGAAGGATCTGACAGCCATATTCAGCAAACAAACATTTCCACTGTGATGAATCCCACTGTGATGCCTGTTGCTATCTGTTCCTCTGTTTATTCTGCACACGGTGATACAAGCAAAACCCAAGGTGAAGCAACAGTTTATTTGTCAAAGGAAATGCTTGAGTCTCTGGAGGGATTGTTGACAGTTGATAACATAAGCACCGTGGTGTTGCCAAATGAGCAGCCGCTGGCTGTCACATCAACCATTTCTGACAAGGTTTTTGTGACACAGAGTGTTGGGCATCACAACATCGTTGAACAAGATCCCCAGCATGCTAGCATTTTTTTGAGTCTCCACTCAGACAGGTGTAGCAAAGGAAAGGTTTGTGACATTGATTGTCTCAGTCCAGATTCTGGTTTTTCCGAAAATGAAGAGGATGCTTGCTCTTCCTGCTGTGAGTGTGACATTTCCCCATCTCCTGTCAGTCTGTCCTGTGCAGACATGGACAGTATGGTCTGGCAGGATGATTTTGTTGACCTACATTTGTTCCCAGATGTTGGTATTTGAAGCCTTTGTCGTTGTCAGTATCATTCATACTCAGTCATTTATCTTTAGGTACTTGATTTTCCTTAGTTCATGCATGCATGTGTTGGAACTTTTTTTCTTTTCATTTTAACCTTCGCCGGACGGTGTGGGTCCATGTGGACCCAGAAGGGTCTTTAAATGCCGATATCTCGTATATTTATAGATGTTTTTCAATGAAAGTTTAGATATGCTCCAAACACACAAATCCCCTCCTTGTCCTAAAATTTCGAAAATATGGGTCAAAATTTCAAAAAGTAATTAAAGGTGACATTTTAACTAGTCACTGATGACGGTGTGGGTCCGTGTTGACCCATGGCTCGCAAAGAAGGAAAATTATAACCTTTGGCTACAGAGGGCGACGATGGGGAGGTCTGTAGAACCCCTCTTTGCATGCTGGAGAGAGAAACTGAAACCGATACTGGCACTTCTGAAAGTAACAAGTTCTGATGAAGCGGCGGGTTTTTCCCACGTTCTCTCCTTGCTACGAGTATCTCTCATGGAGGCTGGACAGTCACTCTGATACCGTCATGGACAGACCCAACATTTTTGAAGCCCTTGTCACCTGCGCTGACGCAGAGGAAGATCGTAATTTTGGTGAGTATATCAACATTTTGAGTTAGAATTTAAACCACTTGACTATTTATTAGGGCAAATAAGGTTGATGGGTCGGGGGGTTGGGGAGTGCAGAAATGGCTTGTATCTATGGTTTGTATCTGTCTCTGTCTCAGTTCAAGTTGCATCCCAAAGCTAGCCAAAACTAATCAATAACGTAAAAAGGCTTGAAGAATACAATCACAGAGGTGTACTCACGCAGTAGTTCATGCGTTCACAGGTGCTGATAGAGGAGTGGATAGGGGGATTAACGTATGTGCTTTATAAAAGCCAATGAAACCCACTGTTTTGCTTTCCTATCCCCAGAAGATTTTGGTATGAATGCCTACTTTCACTTTCAATTGTTGTATGTGTGTATGTTTGCCTGTAGTCTACGTATGTGTCTGGGGAGACAAGAGGGGGGGGGGGCTTTCTCTCTCTCTGTTTTGGTGCTCTAGTGTTTATGGGTTAGTTGTTTACAAGTGCTTACATGAGTCTGCATTTTTGTTGCTTGTCATTTTTAGGGGATGACTGGAGGGAGGTGGGGGTGGGTATGTGACTGGTCATATCAATTTCAACAGTCAGGGATTCTCAGCCAGAGCAAGCGGTCACTGTCTTGGCTCAGTGCCAAGGAATGCTTACAATGTTGCCCGGTTTTTTTCGATGACAGGGTGTGTGTGTGTGTGTGTAAAACATAACTGCAAATTTATGGAATCATATCTGGCTATATTGTACCTATCTCTTCTTTTTTTGGTTACCCCAGATGAGCAAAGAACACGGATTGCCAGTTCCCAGGACCACGAACAAGAAAGTGGCGATGACTAGTGACGAAGAATTTCTTCCACCTGAGCCTGATGCAGAGTCCTCTAGTGATGATGAACCAGATTTCGAAAAAGATGAAGAAGTCTTTTCTCAGTCAGGTGAGGAGCAAGAAGTGCCACCAGATTCCAACACATATACAGCAAAGGACGGAACAAGATGGAGCAAAGTTCCAGTGACCGGAAAAAGAAAGACGCCGTCTAAGAACATTTTCAAGCGTCCCCCTAGTCAGGTCCCTGGAACCCAAAATGTGCATGATCCGTATGATACATACAAACTGTTTATTTCAGACAAAATCATTAAAGACACTGTCCGTTTCACAAATTTGTATAGACAAAATCAGTACCAGGAAAAATGGCAAGATTGTGACGATGTTGAGATTGAGGCCTTGATTGGCGTATTGCTTTTTTGGGGGGTCAAAAAACAGAACATCAGGCATGCCTACCCCCAAATTTGCTTTTCAGGAACAACACACATTAGAATCAGGGACAGGGTTAAATTTTCAGGAACATCTCAGCAAACATACATCTGACATCAGTCTGACTGATGTCGCAAAACGCATACGCGTCTGTTTTCCTCCCCGGCTTTAAGAACGGCTACTTCTCAGAGTGTTCCTTCCTGAAGGTCTGTGACATCATGCAATCATGTCCAAGGCTGTGATTCAAGTCCCTCATATACACCTGTATTATTTATCTATTGCAGATTTCACATTAAATTGATATCATCACTTTTAGTACTACTGATTTCAGTTTGGCCCAGTTGACCATCCAGGGCCAACTCAACTCCTGCCAGAAAACGAAATTATTGATTTTTAAGAGGTTTGGGAGGACCTCTCCTCTGTGTGTGTGTGTGTTTGTGTGTGTTTACAAGGAAAATGTATTTATCACACAAGTTTGTACTGTACCGATATAACTGACCATCTGGTCTCTGCTGCTGTAGTGTCTGTTCCGCTGACAGACTTGTGTGCTGGTTTGAGGAAAGAAATGGGGAAGGGAGATGACTGGAGGGAGGTGGGGGTGGGTATGTGACTGGTCATATCAATTTCAACAGTCAGGGATTCTCAGCCAGAGCAAGCGGTCACTGTCTTGGCTCAGTGCCAATTTTGCCACACTCATTGACTGTGGTTTTATCCACCCCCACCCCTCCACCCCCCTCCCACCATTGGTGGCAGAGACTCGGAGGGAGAGAGCGAGGGCAAGTATGCATATGGGAGGTGGTGTCTGGTGGTGGGAAACAAGAGGAGTGAGGGATGTAGTCAAGTGAGGGGATCAGAAGGAAAGGAGGAAAATTGAGGTCATCTTTGTGTTGACTAGATTTCACTTATGAATATAATTCCACAGAATGCTTATTTCTGGCTGTTTTCTTTTCTTTTTCTTTTTATCAGCACACAGGACCTTCACACTGAGATGAGGGGGAGTTAAAGGTGAGAGGAGGGAGAGAGAGAATGAGAGAGAGAGACTGAGTAGTCAAAGTACAGCGAAATCTGAGATCAGGATCATGCATCAGTAAAAGCCTGATGTTGCCACACATGAAGCGCCGTCTCATGCACACAAACATGCACCGGGGCACTCTTGATCTGATGAAACGTTCAATCAAGAGGATTGAGCTTGAGTCAGAAGGGCACAAAATGCCAAGAGCAAAAACGGTCAGGCAAGACAAGTCTGAGACAGTAAGATCAGGTGAAGTTGCCAGCACATTGCACAAGAGGCAAGCCAGTTCTGATCCTGGAACATCAAGTGAAGCTGCCCCCACACAGCGCAAGAAAGCACGCTGCTTTTTCTGCTCATGGAAGGCTGATCAAAAAGTGAGACAGAGGTGCCAGAAATGCAGTCAGCATGTTTGTCCCGACCACATGCAAATTCTTTGCCCTTCCTGTGCGTGCTCAAAGTAAAAACGCTGAACTTGTCAGATCATGAGAATTCTAAAATGCATACATGTTCTTCAGCTATACCAAATGCAGTAAAGATATGGTATTTGGCTCTTACACAATGTCATGACCTAACATGATTCTTGCTTGTTGAGTTCTTTTGTGTGTGTGTGTGTTTCTTACTACTGCTTGGTGTTCTTGATGTTTTGATCTTGCTTGTATTTTTATGTTTCTTTTTTCTTGCTGCTTGAAGCCTAATTGCCTTAGAAATATAGTCTGCATTTCAGGTAACATTCCTTAGTGCCACACATACAGACATGCAACACATACACATACAGTTTACACACACACACACACACACACACACACACACACACACACACACAAATTCTGCTGTGATGGAAACATAAGCGCCACTGTCCGCCATTGTTGCAGGATGGAGCAGTATTTTGAGAACTTCGCCAAAATCGGATTAAAATAACCCTCTTTATAGACATGGGTCCACCTGGACCCACACCGTCTTCGGAGGGATGAACACAAAATTTCCTTCTATGCCGGCCATGGGTCCACATGGACCCACACCGTCTGTGGAAGGGTGGACATGATTTTCCCTCTTTGAGGGACATGGGTCCACACGGACCCACACCGTCTTCCGTGTATAGTCAATAGCACCGTCCGGCGAAGGTTAAAAGAATTTAATACAAGTCTGGTTGTTTCCACTCATATTCCTGAGACCTATCTGTGTAGAGGTGGTGAACTTGCATTCTTGGTTGTTGTTTTTGTTTTGTGGTGGTGGTCTTTTAGGTCTCATTACATATATTCCCCTTTCACTTGTGTATCAGGTTTGGAAAATGGGGCCAGTGCCACAATGGCTTATTCTGTTAAACTTCCTTCAATGCTGTAACAGTACAGTGTGTGTGATTAAAATAGGTTGGATGGTCATGTAAGATTTAGTTATAATCCATTCAGAGTAGTTTTGGTATATTTAGTCATATAATGGAAGCAGGTTGGTGTAGTTTATATTTGATTGAGAAGACAAACTTAGTGTGTTTATGCACCATGATTTGGTTGTGTGTGAATGTGTGTGCAAACATTAATATTACCATTTTCTCTGGAAGTGATAAGAAACAGTAACACAGAACTTGAGTTGTTATGTCAGATTCTTACTTGTGCCTTGGACTTGGGAATAGCCTGTTGGGAATTTTGGGTTTTGTTTGTGTGTTATATATAATTTTCTACAATTTATTTTGTGTGTTATTATATATAATTTTCTACAATTTATTAATTTAATATATAAATTATAATTTAATTACACAGACTTAACCGTGACCCACTAGTGCAGACTCCGGCAGGGGTCTGACATTCCTGTCCTATGCAAACTACTACCCGCCTATGCAGAGAAAACGAAAGTAGCTTGGCCGATAACCTCCCTAAGTAGGTTACCTCCCCTGTGTATCCCTGACTAGTGCCCTCTTTTTCGGGCAGCCATCATGACTCATGTTCCTGATGTAAATGTCCAGGTTAGCTTTTTTTTAATTCTGTTGAAAAAGTGACGGAAATGTTAAGTTGGACTATGTGCATGAATATCACTGTACTTCCTTACTTGCACCTAATTTTCTTTTCCAGGTTTGGGTTTTACTGTAGTTTTTGTTCAACAGGAGCAGTATTTCATGGTTTTTCAGTCCTGATAGCCCTGTGATGTATATGATATGTAATAGCTGCATCTAAAATATTGAATTAGAATAGAATTTAGGAGAGATCTATTTTATGGAAAAATGAGTGTACTCACACTCAGTGACAAAGTATACATATATTGAATTCAAGTGGGGATATTGGACAGATTTAATTTTCAGATTTGTTTTTTTCTTTGTTTTGGGTTGTTGTTGTTTTAAACAGTATTAAACATTTAAAGAAAATATTATTGATTTTAATATTTGCTGCATTTTAACTGTCTTTTTCAGTTTGTGATATTCATAATTATACAGTCATTGTATTTCAGTCGTAAACAAATTGTTATTATGTTTATGTGTAAAGTATATTTGCCTTTTTTTTTCAATTTTGTGAATTATAGATTTGGATATTTATAACAATGTTCTTGATGCCATTATTAAATGTAACAAGTAACATTGTCCGACTGTGAATACAGGCTTAAAAAAAATAAAATAAAAAGTACGGGGTTATTTCATGTTGTATATGGACAGAATTTGAAACTGTGCTAAAATTTAGTTGACTTTTGTTCAGAAGGTTGTATAAGTTTCTTTCACAATGTAAAGAAAATGATTTAAACACTCATATATATACAGGATGTCCATTGATCAAGTTCATGTATGATGGCATTGTCTGTATATTGTGAAAAATAAAATGTTGGATAATTGTTTTTTTGTGTATCTGTAATATATAGTTTTCTGTTGTGTCATGGCTTGAATGTGAAGGTTAAAGTGCAATATAAACTTGTAAACTACACATTTACTTGGAGCATGTTATCACCTTGATTTGGTTGTTTGTGTGTGAGTGAGTTTGTGTGTGCATGGTAAACTTAAAACACTGATATTTTGTTTGCAAAGCAAGTGGAACAGAAACCAAACCTCTCAAAAAGTTAGTTGATAAAGACCCTTCTAGTTCTATTGTTCCAATTGTGCATCACATTTTAAGATCCCGTGAAGACACTGGAAGTGGAAGAGAGTGAAAGTTACCAAACTCCTCTACAAAATTTTTGCAACAAATTTAATATGATATTTTTAATCATGTTTTAGACAACCATCTTCATAGATGACTAATTTGGACTGAAAGTTTTCGTGCAAATACTTGCAGTTAATTTAAAGTTGCTCTGTTACGTACTACTTCCTCTTAGTCTTATTAAAAATCAAAGAATAATTTTGAATTTTAAGTTCTTTATTTTGTGATAATTTTTTTTTTCATGGCACATCGTTTAAATCACAACAAAACGGTACTTTTTATGTTTGTATACGTCAGGGGAGAGGAGTGTATTAGTTTTTCCATCACAATTATTGGTTATCAAGCATAATGTCCCTCAGGCATGTATAGATGGGTACACAAATTCCATGCATTACTTTGACTTGCTGTTAAGAAACTTACTTCAGTGGTGGCAACATTTGATTCAGAGTTAAACATCAAAGTACATTTAATGTCCCTCAGGCATGTATAGATGGGTACACAAATTCCATGCATTACTTTGACTTGCTGTTAAGAAACTTACTTCAGTGGTGGCAACATTTGATTCAGAGTTAAACATCAAAGTACATTTTATATGACTGCTAAAATTTATTTTTCAGCATGTCCTTCCACAATGATTACTGCGGACACTTGATTCATGTTTTTGACAAACACATCCCAACCTTAAAGCAACAAATTACCATTTTCAGCTTGCTTGAAATACAGTTTGAATTAGTGTTGCTTTTTTCTATTCATAAGTAAAGTACCACACACATTCAGCTTGCCCTTGCTTAAAATACAATTTGAATCTATGTTGAACTTTTTTTTTCTGTTCATCACCAAGTACCACCAACCAAGCTTTCATCCAAGAAACAAAATAACAAAAATCACATTCAGTGCCATCAATCAATGATCTGATCACCAGCTGTTTATGCGAGAAAACACTTATTACTTTTACTCAGATATTGGATATATACACATACACACACATGTATATGTGTGTGTGTGTATGTATGTGTGTGTATATATATATATATTGGATATGTAGAAACACAAGGGCTGGGAGCCATGGCAGATGTGTTTATATCTGACATATTGAATATGTATAATATATATTGGATATGTAGAAACACAAGGACTGTGAGTCATGGCAGACTGGGAGGGACTTTGCAGACAAACGGATTTGTGGAGAAGCAAACTGCTCTGTGGAACGAGTATAACTTACTGCTTCTTCTGGAAGTCTATTCCACTCTGGAATGACTTGGTTATTTCTGTTCAACTAGTTGGGGGAGTGAGTGTTGTAGCTTGCATTAGTATGCACAGTATGTTGTGGGAAGGGATAAAACCAGTCAGCACAGCCAGTTCTTAGCTGTCTCCCAGAAGAACTGACTGACACAGGGTGACTGACTGATCAGTGATGTGAGGAACAAGGAAATCCCTGTTGGGCTGTGTGCTGCTTATAGGTGCTGCTTTAGGTGTAGGGTGAACTTTTTACTGTGTGCTGCTTATAGGTGCTGCTTTAGGTGTAGGGTGAATTTTACTGTGTGCTGCTTGTAGATGCTGCTTGTAGGAAGTACTTAAAGTAGGCTGTGCTTTAGTGTGTGTTGCTTAAACAAAGTTGCTTTTGCTAAGTAGGGTGAACTGCTTAGTGTGTGTGCTGATTTCCCATGCATATTGTAAAAGTAAACACTATAAAAACCACTCCATGTGGCCCTGCTATTGATGTGAGGAGAGAGTGAGTGAGTGCATCATTAGTCGATCCTATATCCCCCTGTCTGCTCCCCTCTCTCTTCTGTTAGAATCGAACAACACTCTCTGAAACAAACACCTTTTTTACAATAATGATAAAAGCAAAATTTTTAACCAATAACTGACATTAATCCAACACTATCTTGTAATCACCACAACAGAATACAACACACATTATAGAGTTCTGACTAAGCACACTGTAGCAGTACAACTGATATCAGCTTGTGAAATAATACATGAATAATAAACAACAGAATAAGTGGCTTTGATAAAATACTGGCAAACTGAGAGACCAGATAGTCTGTGTGCTATCTGGCTTTCATGCAATGGATTACTTGTGTAAGTTCATTCACCACTTAATGGGTAAGCCATGATGGTTCTTCCAGTCTTTGTATTGAGCACTGACTATCTGGTCTCCTGTGACCCTCCCCCAAAGTACAAGCTACGCTTCCCCGCCCAAGGAAAACTTATCAATTTTCTTATTGGGGATTCGAACCTCCAGTCCATCGACAGACAGAGGCTGGACAGAACAGGGTGCACTCATGTCTGCACAATGCCGGAGGCTAAAGTGACTGATGTCACTGCTGCTCTCCAAGACAGCCCAGTGCGGGAGGACACACAGTGGGTGGTATTGCAAGTGGGGGGTAATGACATACACAAACACTACACTGCTGACACACTGAAGCGTGACTTTAGTGATCTGGCTCAGTTCAAAAGGGTTTTTCCTGCAGCCAAAATAGCTGTCTCCACGCTCCTTCCCAGAAAATCAGCTCCCTTGCGATTCATAAACCTACTAAATAATGAACTGCATGCGGTATGCGCAGACAAGGGAATCACTTTTCTGTTCGAAAACAAATTTGTTGACACAAATTCCCAAATGGTGAAACCTTATTTCACAACTGACGGCGCCCATCTGTCTGTCTGGCGCCCAAGGGGTCTGTCGCTATGGTTACGTCAAGTCAGTCAGTTTCTCGCTCTCCACCCAAACCGTCCTTCACAGTTCAGTGACGGCAGAGCAGGCCTGGCACTTTGAGAGGGCCGCGTGGCTCAAGAGACAATGGCTGGTCACCGGGCCAACAGTCTACAACCTCCACCATCCAGAACACAAGACACTCAAGTGACGCAGTGTGGGCCAATCCAGTCTGCACCATCGGCGAGCTCTGAGCACGCTGAACAGGGCAGTCAGATTGGTCAACAAAAAAACGAGCCAAAGTCGTTTGATCAGTCAAAAGATAGTGGTCAAATACCAGTCAGTGAAACAACGTGTGGCCCCCACTTTGCAATACCACCCAGCCAGCCAATGCCCATGTTTCCCCCCTTTTGGCCTTTCCCTCCCTTTCCCGCTATGCCCTTCAACCCCTGGCTTCAACACATGCAGCGCCTCTACCCTTCAGTCTCTCCTTAACTGTACTGAGGGACCCACTGTGGAAAATCCAACATCGTTTTCCCATCTTCTTTTTTCCCCTGGCTTTCTGTGGATGACCGTTGTGACATACTAGTGTCAACTTCTGCCCCGATTCGGTTTCGTGTCCCCCACCCTCCTGTTCTTGACTTGGATTGTTCTTGTTTTATTGGAGGTTTTTTTTGTGTGTGTTTTTTTTGTGTGTGTTTTTTTTTTTTGGTTGATTTTTGTTGTTGTTTTTTGCAATTTCGTGTGTTTGTTTTTCATCCAGCAACTTTTTTTCTTCTTCGTAAACATTTCGTGTGGACCTTGCGATTCATTTTTCTTTTCTTTCTTAACACTTGCATATAAACAAATTGTGTGTGGGTGGGTGGGTGGGTGTATGTGTGTGTGTGCATTGATTTATTTTTTTATTCTCCGTTTACTTTTCTTATTTTTCTTTTCATTAATTTTGCCCTGAATTGTTCTGAAGTGTTTTCTGAAATTATTGTTTGCTTCACCTTTTTTAAGAAGTGTTAATTGAAGTGTAGACCTACATCATTCATGTCAAAAATGCAAACTTATGATCTCACTGTGGGTCATTTGAATGTCTACCATCTTGAGAACAAAGCGACTGATGTGAACGTCTTCCTTGTCCAGACTAGAATTTGTCACATTTTTGGAATAACAGAGTCTAGACTGTCCCCAGCTGTAGACGGTGATATAATTGCGATTCCAAACTATTCATTGTTCAGAAGAGATGCCACTCATCCCGGACACACCGGAATAGCTGTGTATGTCCACGACACTATTAAAGGTTTTACTAATAGACGATTTGATTTAGAGTCCGTAAATGTAGAAAGCATCTGGCTGGAGGTGAAAGTAGCAAAATGCCCAGTTATACTAGGATTCATTTATAGAAACCCATCCAGCAATTTCGGGTGGTATGATGATTTTGTCATCATGATGGACAAAGTACAGGATTTTGCTCATGGCAGGGATATTATCATTCTTGGTGACTTTAATATAGATTTTCAAAAACCTCATCCAGCATGGGATTCTACCATATCTCTATTTAATTTGCACCAAGTAATACAGTCAGCAACACGATTTGCGTCATCCAGCTCAACTCTGATTGACCACATCTATGTTAATAATCCAGACAGAGTCGTAAGTGCTCAGGTACACCAGACCAGTATCAGTGACCACTTCTCTATACAGTGTACAGTTGCCTGTAAGATACCAACAGCTAGAACTAGAACCCACTCCACCATCACGTATCGATCGTATAAGCACTTTAACAAAGTCGATTTTCTCCATGATCTTAGTGAATGCTCATTTAAGGAAATTTATGAATCTAACGATCCAGATGAAGTGGTCGCGGCATTTCATAGAATCTTTTTATCTGTTTATGACAAGCATGCCCCAGTTAGAAGAAAACGGGTAGGAAATTCATCAACACCTCCTTGGTTTACTGTCATCATATCAATAGCGATCAAAATTAGAGATAAACTTAAGAAAGAAAAAAAACTATTCCGCGTTTAAGCAACAAAGAAAACACGTGAAGTTCTTAGTCCGTCAGGCCAAAAAGACATATTTTAACAGGATAACGACATCAGAATCAGACAATACTTCATCCATATGGAAAGCTCTCAATGCACTGACCAATAAGTCCTTTCCTGGAAAATCATTGAAATATGATTGTTTCACAGCAACAGACTTTAACAACCACTTCCTATCCATCGCGGAAAGTTTGACAAATCGTCTGAAACAAAACTCAGATCAGTATGAATGTCCATTCAGTCTAAAATCATTTTGTTCAGACAGGTTCAGCCATCAAGATACATTTCACATTCCACAACTAACCGTTTATGAGGTCGGTAAATACATAACCAACCTTGGACAAAAAAATACACATGGCTGTGACGGACTCAGCAATAAAATTCTGCTTCTATCACTGCCATATACAGTGCATCATCTGACATATATTTATAACCTCAGTATTTCAAAAAGGAAATTTTCTATCTAAAATTACGTTTAAATAACATACTTACCGTGACCCAACTAGTGCAGACTCCGGCAGGGGTCTGACATTCCTGTCCTGTGCAAACTACTATCCGCCTATGCCTACGGCCTACGGCCGATAGTTTCAGTTCAGTTTCAGTTTCAGTAGCTCAAGGAGGCGTCACTGCGTTCGGACAAAACCATATACGCTGCACCACATCTGCCAAGCAGATGCCTGACCAGCAGCGTAACCCAACGCGCTTAGTCAGGCCTTGAAAAAAACAAAACAAAAAAAAAACAAAAAAAAAACGGGGGAATAAATAATAGATAAGCTTGCATAAATAAATAAATAATAATTATAATATAGAAAAAGGTAGTAGTAATAATATTAGTAATACTAATAAAATGATAATAATAAAACATAAATAAATGAATAAATAAGACAACAATGGTGATAAATAAGCGAATAAATGTAAAATATGAAGACACACATTCAGACTTTAACAACCACTTCCTATCCATCACGGAAAGTTTGACAAATCGTCTGAAACAAAACTCAGATCAGTATGAATGTCCATTCAGTCTAAAATCGGCCGATAACCTCCCGGAAGTAGGTAACCTCCCCTTTGTCCCGCTGGTTATCGCCCTCTTTTGACGGCAATATGCCATCACCAGCGCAGCAAGCAGGGAGAACAGGAAGCGGGGAGGACGGGAGGGTCTTAAATTTGGGTCACGGTAAGTATGTTATTTAAACGTAATTTTAGATAGAAAATTTCCTTTTAATTACACATACTTAACCGTGACCCAACTAGTGCAGAATAGCGCGACAAGGTGGAGGGCTCGCCTGTTCTACTGTCTGTGTGCTGTGATGGTCTGTTGTGCAGCTACCACAGAAGCGATGGCTCTTGCGCCATCAACCCGCAGACGTGCGACATCTCTCTGGTAGAAGTCGATGAGCCATTATCCCTAAGGCGATAGGTGTCCCTCAAGTAGAATTTGACGAAAGTAGAGTGTACTGTGTCGCCTAAAGACATTAGTGCGGGTAAAGAAGACAGAGGTCCACAGCTGTACTGTGGGGGAGGTCTGTGGACCACAGCTGAGCGGATGAGCGCGGATGAGCGTCAATGCAAGGAGGTGCGCATGTGGTTTGATCTGATGATTCCACAACGGATGTGGGCCGATAGTGGAAGTGGAAGCACTAGTATGTTGCCTATGCATAGAATGGCAGACATTTGGCAACAAAAGACTTGATGTCCCTGGTGTCTCTGGGACAGGGTTGTGTAATTGCCCAGGTAGGTACCATCACGAAGGGGCATACGGAAGGCTTGGTGGCTTCTCTGCCTGAGTGTGGCATGTTGGAGTAACCTGCAGAAAGTTGT
The DNA here is from genome assembly GCF_041734735.1 of Babylonia areolata. Lineage (NCBI taxonomy): Eukaryota > Metazoa > Mollusca > Gastropoda > Neogastropoda > Buccinidae > Babylonia > Babylonia areolata. The sequence goes on from NC_134887.1 coordinate 22,444,444, forward strand.
CGGCAGTCAATGGCTGGGTTGGATCAGGCTGTGGAAGTGCATTTCATGTGCCCACAGGTCACTGAGTCTCATTCTGTGGTGGAATTCCCAAATGGAAGAGGGTTTCCATGGGGAAAATTTTTGCTGAAGGTTCTTTAGTGAGAAAGGGGACCGGATCCATGACAGGCCTCTGGCTGTGTGTGGTGCGCACTGAGTCTGGGATGGAGCGGGGCGGGGCAGGGAGGTAAGTGGCTCAAGATGTGTTGTACTGGCTATTGACATCAAGGCACTGATCTGACATACGTTTTTAGTATGGCCAACTGCAAGGTGAGAGCTGTATTATCAGTGGTTTCTTAATTGCAAAGGGAAATCATTTGCAGCTTTGTCTTTCATGAATGACTATGTCTCTCAGACAAGAAGTCAAATTGCACTGGGACTTAGTGCTGTAGCCTTAGGCCTAAGTAGCCTTTGGGAACCGTCCCAATGATGAGTCCTAAGGCCCTCTTGATTGAGGGACCGGGGATGCAACTTGGGCAAAACACTCTCTACTATAAATTGTATAATCGAATTCCAGCCCAAATAGACTGGACAGCAGATGCCTCCTCTGCTGTTCTGATGGAGACTGTCGTACACGACTGATTATCATATACTGTTCCTAGGAGGACACCAATCAGCATGGGTAAATCAGGAAACAGCTGCTGTGTGCTTCAGGGACAAAGGTGTTCACCATGCAGATTATGTTGCAATGTAAGGAAGCCGGAAAGAGTTGACGGGGTCTTGTGGTGCAACCGTGTGTCAGAAAGACATGGTGCTTGCTTCCGAAGTGACAACAAAGTCATCCTCTGACAGGCCCTTGACCGAAGGCTGGGGCTCCATGACGGGATAGCCTGCCTAGGCTAGAAACCTCTGGAAGTGTCTCATTGGAAAGACAGTGCTTGAGGAGGAATGGCCATCTGTAACCACAGCAGTGGTTGTGTGTAGAGGCCGAAAGGATCGGGCAGGGAAGACTAAGTGCAGAAAGTGCTTTCAAACACCAATTGTTTGAGACGTTGATGCTGGATTTGTGTTCAAGCAAGGTGATGGGGTGAACTGATGTGCTTGAATGCGGCATCTGCCGTGCTGGTATGAGTGGGCCGAAAGGTACACCCCTGTGGCTAATGGACGGTTCATTGTGCTTTGTGGGACGCATCCGTCCTCGTCAATATGCCTTTCTCCCAAATGTAGAGGAAAACAATTATTACCCAGGCCTTCTGCTACTAGAGAGGAGTAGAAGAGATGGGCTGAGGGTGATTGTCTCCTGCCCAGTGGGCAGTTTTTGGGTCCGTTAAAACTTGTAAGGCAAGATAGACACGTCTTCATGGGAAGGCTGGCTAGGATGTAGGGCCTGTGTGGAGCTTTTGTCACAATCACAGTGGTGCAAACCAAGGGTTGTTGTAGGCAAGGGGAGAAAGAAGGGATGCCTTACAAACTTGGAAGGAATGAAAGGCATGTGTGTCCAGAGTGGCACCTCTAAGTTGGACTGCCTCATCCTTCCTTGTGCATCTCCAGCCTTATGGGTGATTGTTGCAGGCAAATGAGTTGGCTTGCCTTGTCCGTCCTTGCACCAAGAGAGGCATTCTTAGCCCTGTGGGTGTGAAGGGGGTGTGTGTGGATCCCTAAGGACCAGCCACTACTGAAATGTGAAGGAGCATACATTCAGGCGTGAATGAGGCTATTATTATTTTATTTTATTTTTGTGAGTGCAGTCGTCCTCCAAAAGCAAGGTAGGGATGAATTTATGAAAATGAATACATATATGTGCCAAGGGAATAAAAACTTCCATCAGCTCAAGTGATGATGTCAGAAGTATGCCAATGACAAGAGATCGAGACACAAGAAATAAGCGGCTGTATAAGCATACATGTAGCGTGCACAGATATACCCAAGTAAGTGGGTAAGTGTGCATAATCATCAATGGAAAGGAATCTGTCCATGCACCTACATATGAGATGTACATACGCATATGAATAAAGTGCCAGTACATAGAGGCAGAGAGTTCTGGGCATTGTGAACAGAAAGCCGCAAATGCAAGTGTGCCTATATTGCTATGTAGGGAATCTCAATGAATAGATGTCAATGAATAGAGATAGAAATATAATTGTACATGTTAATATGAAAGTCGTCTGAACCTATCCCATAAGCACATACACATGTGTATACCGATGGATAAGTACGCATCTATAAGTGAAAGCAGAAATGTGTATGAATGTAGCAATATATCTCATATATATGTATATATGTGTGTGTATATATATATATGTATATATATATATATATATATATATAGATATATATATACATATATATATAGATTTTTTTTTTTTTTTTTTTTTTTTTAAATATGTATATATATATTTCGTGATTGTTGCTTGTGAAAATAAATCAAATGGATAGAAGGGGAAATATTGTGATGCATTTCCTGTGGCCAATAGCCTGAGAAACAGCAAGAACAGTGCAGTTGCTATGCAAAGATGTGTAAAGTCCCTGACTGGGCATGAGGACCCAATGAGAAACCGAAAGAAAACATCGTTGGTGGACAGCACGGGGGGCAGGAGTGATGTGCTGTGTCGGCGAAACTAACCACAGCTTCGAGCGCCTAGGTTACAAATGTGGAGTTGCCTCCCTTGGCGCCGAATATCGTCGAAAAGGAAGGTGTCTTTAGAGCACATATCCCCCTTGTGCGACGTGTCCTCGCTGAACAGGGAGGAGTGTCATGTTGTGTGTGAGAGTCCGTGGTTCGATGCCACCGTAACCAACACAGGTGAAAACGAGCGCAAGGGGAATAATTATAATGTCCCTTAGTGCCGTGGGCATCCCAACCCGAATCGGTCGCCATCGGACGCGAGACGGTCGGGGCATGTGGCATGACGGCGCCGTAATCCAGTGTTATGGGCGTCGTGGACGAGGGGGTGACAAGTCCGTCGGCTTGCCGTGGGATGTGCATCCCCCTGTTGCTGAACGGCGGTCCAATCTCGCGAATAGCTCCTGCGAGAGGACCGACGTTCAGTTGTCAGTTGTGTGTTGACGGATAAAGTGATAGACAAGATCGGCCCGAGCACTGCCGAGAGCCAGGATCGAGTTATTAATACATTTAAGAATTATCTTGATATTCATTGTGAAAACTTTAAATACAAAACTCATTTACATATTTTCTGATTTTTCAAGCACTGCGCACTCAATGTTGAAAAATGCAACAGACATACGTGGGGACTCTCTTTTTCTTCCCCACTTCAAGTGGGTAAAAGGCCTTGTCGGGCTTGCACGCCTTGATATTGATATATGATATGATATAAGAGGTACTCCAACGTGGAAGTGCCAATATTAGTCTGGGAAACAGCAGAGTTAGGCAATGGGGCAGAAGAATCCAACACTGCCGAAGTTCCAATGGGGCGTGCACGTACCTGCTCTGTGGGCGCAAGGCGCGGCACCGGAAGGCAGAGTGGTGCATAATTGCTGCAGCAAGTTTAGTGATGAGTTGCTGATTGTTTGGTTGAGTAGCTTGCTGAGACACCATTAGTGGATGGGAAACAGCAGCACTCGGCAGTGTGGCAGATGGGGTCATCACCGCATAGCTTGGTAGGACCGTGCACACACTCGCACTGAAGGCGAGGAGCAGTGCCGGTGCAAGGGAAATAACTGCGGCAGTCACCGGCAAGGGTGCCGAAGCAGGGGTTGCCTCCCTTGGATCGGGTGATCCGGACAAGGAGGGGGGTGCACGCGTATGGGCAAGCGTGTCCCCTAGTGGTCCACCTTCCTCCCTACACCAGGGGAGGGCATCCCTACACGCCTCGGTCGCTATTGGATCCGAGACGGTCGAGGCATGCCGCGTGGGGGGTCGCGTGATCCGATGTCACGGCCGCCACCACGGACGCATCGCACATAGGGCCCAGTCTAACGTGCGGATCCAAGACAAGCTGCCTCTTTTTTTTTCTCTTTTTTTTTCCCCAAGGGATTGTGGCCATTCCATTGGTGCAACTGTGGGTATGGTAAAGAGATAGAGGAGATCGACTCGTACACTGCCGACTGGCAGGGGGCCGAGAAAACGCGGATCGCGTCGAGTGAGTTCGCGATCGATAAAAATGACATGAAAGGTAACTGACCTGAGTGTGTGACCACAAACCTCTAGAAGTCACCAGAGGAGGTGTAGGAGGTGGCGGAGGTCTGGAGTTGACCAGAGGGAGCGGAGGAAGTGGAGAAGGCGGCGGATTGGCGTTGTTTAGAGGGCCAGGAGTAGAGGGCCCAGAGTGTCAGCGAATCGATTGCGATCGCGCCTTAATTTTAGCACGATTCCCCAATTGAGCTACATAATTATGTGACCTGGTTGGAGACATAATTTAAGCACAAACAAGAACGCCAGAGAATCGACAGACAGACAGAAAATACGAAAAAACTTAGCCGTATGAAGAGCACAGGTACAGGAGTCATGATGGCTGCCGGAAAAAGAGGGCGATAACCAGCGGGACAAAGGGGAGGTTACCTACTTCCGGGAGGTTATCGGCCGTAGTTTCGTCTGCTCCGCATAGGCGGATAGTAGTTTGCACAGGACAGGATTGTCAGACCCCTGCCGGAGTCTGCACTAGTTGGGTCACGGTTAAGTATGTGTAATTAAAAGTGTTTTTCCAACTATGTTCAAAACTGCCAAAATTATACCATTACCTAAAGTAAAAAATCCTTCTGACCTGAACAATTACCAACCAATATCAATACTATCATCGCTTTCTAAACCACTTGAAAAACACGTACACAAGCACCTTTTGCAATATTTTGATCGGCACAACTTGCTTCATCAAAATCAGTCAGGGTTTCGCCCAAAACACTCCTGTCAGACAGCCCTCACCAGTCTCTTAGATAAACTGCTCACAGCTATAAATGACAAAAATATCAATGGAATTGTATTTCTAGATTTGAAGAAAGCATTTGATCTCGTTAACCATCGAATACTTCTTGAAAAGCTACGGGTTTATCAGCTTGATACAAATTCTGTTAATTTTTTTGAGTCATACTTGTGTAGCCTTGTACCGAGGGGTTATTCAAGGGTACGGCACAAAAGACTTAACTAAGTGATTGATTGAATCAATGAATGGATAAACAAGATCCCACGCACAGGCCAGGAACATATAGAGGCCAGTCACAAGTGGGTTTTTCTATTGTTTTATTTACAATAGTTGTAAGAACAATAAAAGAGAAAACTAAGAAGAAGAGACCTAAGAGAAGAAATAATGAGAAGACTAAAAGAGAAGACAGTGCCTGGAATGACACAAACAAATGTCATAAGCACAACATGTCTGCACAAGTGATTAATAAAGCGCATGTATACATATCACATGGAAAGACTATTCACTCGGGTTTGGGATACGCTACAACATAATGCAAATGTGTGAAGACCAAACGCTGACATCAAATGACATTCCTAATACATTTGAATAGTGCAGTTAAAGTGATTGAAGCGATGCTGACTTGGTGAAAGTACATTGACAGTATAGATTAGATAAAGCTTATACTGTGTCAAAGTGACTCAAATGAATCAGTTTATCATGTTGCACTATACTGGAGTAAGCCGTATAGGAGAGAGCATGATAACTAAATTACAGTTAACAGACTGATACATACCGGGTGGCTTTAACCAATAACTGGTATTAATCCAACACCATCTTGTAATCACAACAGCAGAATACTACACACATCTTAGAGTACTGAGAATCAGTGAAACACTGTAACCATCAGCCGGATAGCAAATGAGAAAGAACGCGTCATATGCACCCACTAGAATATTCTGGAACAAACTATTAGTGTCCAGAGACGTCACTGACTGTGACGTTAAGAATCAAATGGAACACTGCTCCATGCAGATGACGACATGGCAATTTTCTAGATCAATCCTAGCCGAGCTGTGCCTAACATGTCAAAGCCATAACTAAACAAAGAATTAACTGAACAAAGCAATAACTGAACATACTTATATGAACACAAGTACTGTGTTGAAGAATACATTTTACAAGTCAATACATTCTACACACTAGTACTTAACAGCAATTCGTAGCGAGATGTGGCTGTTGTGGGAACAACACTGACCACTACACGGCAAGAGACAAAGAGAGCAGGTGCTGGCCGCGGCTGGCGCGGGTGTGGAAGTGACCACTCATCACCCGCTCGGCCAGTTTATACAAATTAGGCGAACTACAAAGACAATCACGTGGGCTGCAAACCAGATCGTCACTAATCTGAAGAAATCTGATGAGAACTGTGCTTGTTACAAGGTGTTCAGTGACAGATTTCTTAATGATTCCTGAACCGATTTGCATCGGATAAGTTGCAAAAGAAAGAGCTCAACACCTACTTTATAATTAGTGTAAAATGAAGTGTTGATTATTTAAGATGAATTTATAATCTTAATTTAAGTCACCTGAACAGGGTCAGTTTTAACGGGCTCGTCGCTGAAAATTACAAACTGCGTTAGTCAGTGTAACGTAGGCGAACATAAATGGAATAGATTTAAAGATGGAATTACGACGATTCTGCCAGTATATAATACTAGTAGTTTACTGATCTGACAAAAGAGTTATTAATTAATTACGGTGGAACAGAAACACAAGTTTCTTCTCAGCCAATGACGTACTGCGACGCGACACTGGTCGAGCCGTCAGCAGGTGGTCTGGCCAGGACAAAATGATGTAAGCGGAGTGACGTCACATATTCTGTGCAGGGGTTAGGAGGGAAAACGTCGCCTGCTGTATGTAGCCTGTGTGTGAGCAGTTTTGGAGCAAGCATAGCGCGCTTGGTCACACTTGAAAGAAAGAAAACAGAGTGTATTAGTAAACGGGACTTTTTCGAATGTGGGAATAACTAAAATGGGCATTCCCCAAGGCTCTGTGCTTGGCCCCTTATTGTTCAACCTTTATATCAATGATCTTCCATTATGTATCTCCTCATCTGCAATATCATGCGACATGTTTGCAGATGACTCTTCTCTTCATACAAATGGAGTAAGTTTAGAGCACATTAATGATAGATTACAAACCAGCCTAACCGAAGTATCCAACTGGTGTACAGAAAATAATATGCTCCTTAACCCAGAAAAAACAAAAAGTATGATTGTAGCCACTCGCCAAAAGCACCAGCGTGGCTTAAATCCGCTCACTTTGTCAATCGATGGCCAAGCTATTGAACAAGTTACAGAACATCGACACCTTGGTGTCGTTATTGACAACCAGCTAAAATGGGAGGCACATATCAGTTCTTTATCAAGGTCAGTTGCAAAAAATGTTTACCTATTATCCCGTTTAAAACATGTCGTCAGTCCAGAGGCTTCCTATTTCTTTTTCCATTCTCACATCATGTCTAGAATTAATTACGTTTCAAATGTGTGGGACAACTGCTGCGAAGTGCACATGAAAAAACTAGATTCTGTACACAGACGTGCTGTAAAACCCCTCAATGGTGTTTTACGAAACACAAGCAGTCATCAATATCAACTGCCAGCACCTCTTTCCTTGACAAAGCACCTAATATTGAATAAGTGCGTACTTATGCATAAAATTATATTCGGTAAATGCCCTACTTATCTACACCAAACCATTGTCTGCTGTGAAACTTGCAACCCTAACTCCCGAAATGCGACTCTTACTCTACCCAAGCCAAGAATAGACCTTTATAAATCGAGTTTGGCATATTCCGGCACGCACTGCTGGAACAATCTCCCCAAACACCTCAAAGAACCCTTTTCCACCACAACATTCAAAGAGAAACTTGGACAGTACATGCGTACCGAAAGCCAGACCGAAATTCTGGTATAATATTGTCACTGACAAACCTTACAAACTATGTCGAAATGCGTCAATCAGTTGATAACGTATCACACCATAGAATATTGTTTTCAGAGATTTTCTCTTTACAGTGGACACAAACAAACGAAATCAAACTCTAGTCTGGTCACGTCTGCGATTCTGTATACTTACATGTATTACAAATTGTGAACCACCCTCACCCAACTCTTTTTTCTTTTTCTTTTTTTCTTCCCCACACTGACATATCTTTACATCTCTCTGTCTGTCTGTCTGTCTGTCTCTGTCTCTCTCTCCCCTCTGTCTCTCCCTCTCTCTCTGTCTTTCACATAATGTGTCTATCTGTCCATATACCTATTACCCGTCGCCTTATTTGCTGTCTTTTATGTCTCTTACATCTGTGTTTAAAATGTTATCATTACTTTTCTGTGTTAATTTCACTTGAATCATTCATGTGTAGCATTCATGCTAGGGTTTTGTTGTTGTTTTTCCCTTGGTGTGTGTGTGTGTGTTAGTGTGTGTGTGTGTGTGTGTGCGTGTGTGTGTTACTCGCTTCCGTTCCGTACAGATGTGAGCGATGTTGTGTCTCTCAGTTTGACGCTGTGTTATACTCGTACATTATACATGTATTAAGTATTAAGTATAACTACATTTATATGCGTACATGTTTGTGTGTCTCTTAGAACAAGTCGGCCAAAGTGCTAATATCTTCACCGTTGGAAAATAAAGATTCATTCATTCATTCTCTCTCTCTCTCTCTCTCTCTCTCTCTCTCGCTCTCTCTCTCTCTTGTAGCACGATTATGAACATGTGCATGTTTAAATGTGTATGTGACTGTCATGTCTTTACTTCTATATCTCTTTGTTACTTTGCGATTTTTTTTTTTTCATTTTCATTTTCTATTTGCCCTGAGGGCTCGATGAAAAAAAAAGCAAATGTATGCTTATTCCACTTAAATAAATAAATAAATAAAACTTCGTTCGTTCGTTCGTTCTCTCTCTCTCTCTAGTTCGGCCACGTCCACACTTTTTCCCCAGAATCCTTCAGGTATTTGACAATATGTGACTTAGCTGATAAACCCCAAAATACACCGCAGAAAAACGAATTGGACACGAGGGCAGAGAGACTGTATATCCTTTCTGTTTGGCAAAATAGTATCCACACCGTCTGAAATTTCTGCGCGATGAGGTTTATCTTTTCCATAGCTTTATTTATTCTAGACTCTTATTTTTCTGTCTTTATTTTTCCTGTTATCCTTTCCTTTCTCGTGACCTGCACAAATGGTTCTTTCACATTAATTAATTTTCCTGATTTTCTTATAGGAAAGGTTTTTTGTTTTGTTTTTTTCCCCTGTGTTCGGGCGCTTTTATCGAGTTTTTTTTCCGCTCAGGAAACAGTTTGTGTCCCGTTCTTTCCTTCTCTCGCTTCACCTGGCTCATGGAGGGAATTTAAACTTTTTTCTTTTCTTTTTTAATTTAGGGAGGGGGAGTGGGGGCGGGGTGGAAGGGGTGGGGGGTAATGCGCGCGCGTGTGTGTGTGCTACTATTGACTTGAAATAACCCCATGGTGAACCCAAGGTGATTTGTCGCCGGCGACAATTAGGTGGAACTCAGTTTCAGTTCAGTTTCAGTTTCAGTAGCTCTAGGAGGCGTCACTGCGTTCGGACAAATCCATATACGCTACACCACATCTGCCAAGCAGATGCCTGACCAGCAGCGTAACCCAACGCGCTTAGTCAGGCCTTGAGAAAAAAAAAATAGAGAGAGAGAGAGATAAGCGTACATACATAAATAAATCAATAATAATTATGATATAAAAAAAAGATAGTAGTAATGAAAATAATGATAAAATAATAATAATAATAAATAAATAATTAAATAAATAAGACAACAATGATGATAAATAACCAAATAAATATAAAACATGAAGACACACATTCACACATACACCCACACATGCATAACAGGTATGCCCCAAAAAACGCAGTTTCACAGATATGAAAGCACAGTCAAATACATATAAACGTACATGAGCTCCAACACACACACACACACACACACACACACACCACAAATTTCCCTCCACCTCCTCTACCCCCTCCTCCACACACTCATTTCTAGTCTATGTATCGCAGCTTCCACGGCACACACACACACACACACACACACACACAAACACGCACACACACACACACACACACACACACACAGATGAACGCTTACTTGTACAAGCACACACACACACGCCCATATCTCCCACCCCCAACCCCACACACATATATACAAAGATATATATATAATATATGTGACCCTCCACCACGAAATGAGTCGCTTTGCACCAGAGGTCGATTTTTAGTTATTGGTATATCATAAATCTGCAATAAATGACCTTTACAGCGAAAAAAAAAGTTTGTAAATCGGATGATTCTGTGAAAAGTTATTGTGATTTGAAGTTCTAAAGTCGCGAAAGTAACGAACTGAGAAATCATGGCCGAAAAGTTTTGGAACATGTTCATAGCAACCACATACTTCTAAGCAAGATATGTTCATGAAATTTGGCACACACATACTTAGTGGCAATATCCACAATTGCACAAAGTTTGAAAGAAAAATATTGAGTGTATTTGATTTTATTCAAATAAGAATTTTCTAATTTTTGTGGAAAGAATTGCAACTGAAGTATTAGTATACTTACTTTTTAATCAGCTCAACATGACTAAAAACCTTCCAGTTTTAAGATCAGTTTTGTTGTGGTGTTGTTTGTGGTCCAATTACTATGAAACTTTTGCTTTGTATAGTATGTGTACTAAAATGTATGCCAGATTAGAGGTAAAAAATGCTAAATCATGATGCCGAATCATGTAATTGTTGTAACTCAATGTGCTCACTGGCTTAGTGTGCTTGTGATATTACCATAATCCATACAACAAGCACAACAAAATAACAAAAAAGATCCACACAACAAAACTGCTCATACAAAAGGTACAAGTTCATGTGTGTTTTATCCCAGCATAGCATCAAATGAAATACATTTCATAATCCAAATGAACACTTCAAACACTTCATCTGCAAAGAAAACCTACTTGTCAAACCCATACTTCACACAATAAAGACACACAACCTCATCAAACAAACACTCAATCTGCTAAAAAAATAAAATAAAAAAATAAAAATTTAAAAAAATGTGCAGATATGTGGCACAGGTAATCAATTCTTGTGGTACAAAGTGTCATCAGGGTGGATGGTGTTGATATTGAACCTTCTTCCTCCACTCTTTTTTCTCCACCGGTGGTGTCAGTATGTTCCAAAAATGCATGGTTTATCCTGAAACAGTTTGTTATGTAATACTTCTTTATCTCTTTTCATTTCCTTTGTTTTGAATTATTTTTCTATATGTTCTAAAGTTTATTCATTAATGCTAATAATATTAGATTAAATATCAACAGTAATTTCAGTTTTGTACATTTACATCACAGCTTTCATTCTTTACACAGGACTTTACAAAATGCTTTACTTCTAGTTCTATGTATTTTATCAGAAAATAAAAAAAGAATACACTTATGATATATATATATATATATATATATATATATATATATATATATATATATATATATATATATATATCATAATATAATCAGACAAAGCAGTTTACTGATAATAAAAGTATGAAATAGTGATTATTAATGCTGTATCACTATGAGTATCAGTGTGCATATCAGTGTGCAGGTGCATGACATGCTGCAATCCATTAAGTTACTTTATGCATAGTGGCATGTCAAGCACATGCACACTGATATCATTTATGCAAATGTCTGTACAAAAGTTTACAATTCCATACATGTACATCTAGACAAAGTTTGTAAAAAGAAACTAAGTTTGCACACTTCATGGTAAATTTATACTATAAATCATAGTATATTAACAGTTGACTCACTCACTCATAGATAGTTCACCAGCAGACAGTTCTTTAGTTGACAGTGTAGTTAGTTTGGTGGTGTTGCCTCTCCTTCTGATGACATGACTTGCCAGCAGTGATATCAGAATTATTCATTGGTGTACAGGCAGGCATATAAAGTACCATCATATCTTTCAGGGCTGAAAAGGAAATTGAACTATTAGTAATACTGTTAGTATTTACTGTTGACACAACTCTATATTTATTTAAAACAACACACACACACACACACACACACACACACACACACACACACACACACACAATGTGTGACACAGTGTGTATACATGTCACTCACACACACACACACACACACACACACACACACACACACACACACAATGTGTGTCACACAGTGAGTCACATACTCACTCACACACACACACACACACACACACACACACACACACACACACACTGTCCCTTCACAGTTTAACCATTTAACTGAGCAAGGGGAGGTTCAGGGGCATGACATTATGAACAGTTTTCAGTTTCACATAAAGGAACATTATTCCCCGAGAATATTATTAAAGAAAAGATACCGAATCCATCAGCTTGCTATACAAGATTAATAACCTCTACTTTCTTCCGTATAAAACTTGATGCGCTGAAGATAAAGTATAGTAAACATGTTACATGCATCTGTGGTAAGCAGTTCAGCTTGCATCATTGTTTGTTTCACTGCCAGCAGTTACGTACCTTCTTGCCCAAGTATTTCAAAGAGAATAATAATTCTGCAGATGATTTTTGTAAAGTTATTTCCGACGAGGTTCTTATGGTCGAACTTTCACAGGCATTAGTTCATAGCCCTATTTCTACATTCCTTTAATGCACTTCAGAATTGTGTTAATGGTTTCTGATTATTTAAATTATTATTATTGAACTGTTACTGTTAAATGTAATAGCATGTTAGTTATACCCCATGCCCCCACCCCACCCCACCCCACCCCTTTAATTTTTTTTTTTTTTTTTTTTTTTTTTTTTTTAACGTCTAATATCACTGATAGTGAAAAGACGCTAAACAAAAGAACGAACGAACACACACACACACACACCACCACCACCACCACCACCACCACCAACCTGACACACATTCACATAAAATATCCATTGAAGCAAATTCTGTGAAACTGAAAACTGTTCATAATGTCATGCCCCTGAACCTCCCCTTGCTCAGTTAAATGGTTAAACTGTGAAGGGACAGTGTGTGTGTGTGTGTGTGTGTGTGTGTGTGTGTGTGTGTGTGTGTGTGTGTGAGTGAGTATGTGACTCACTGTGTGACACACATTGTGTATGTATGTGTGTGTGTGTGTGTGTGTGTGTGTGTGTGTGTGTGTGAGTGACATGTATACACACTGTGTCACACATTGTGTGTGTGTGTGTGTGTGTGTGTGTGTGTGTGTGTGTGTGTGTGTGTGTGTGAGATCTTTTAATTTACATTCTGTTAATTTCCTCAGATTCACTTTATTCTTTTAATCATTTTTATTCCACATGTCAAACAGTGAATTCCTGTTCCAATGTAAGACAATAAATCAGTCTTGAGTCAATCATTGTTAAATAAATTATTATCAATTGATTATACCATCATTACATTTCAGTATTTGTCAATGTGGGTAAAATAAGAAAGCTTACCTTCAGACACTTCAGCTATATCCAGTCCCCCAGTCACTTTGCTTGCATATTCCTTGTGTGAGCTGTGAGAAACCCAGTTCTATCACTTCAGTGCAGCAAGTCAGTTTCACTTGTTTCCATGTCAGTCACAACACTGATGGCACCTGGTGCATGTGATTTCGGCAATTACAGGCGAAGGCTTGCAATTTTTCTGTATCTAGTGCAAATGTTGATTCGTCATCTACATCAGAATTAATATTATTGTTGATGAAAACTGAACGACAATCCTGCGTCGTCTGCTTTCGAAATCAGCGTTGCCTTCGAGTTCACTGAGATCGATTTCATGAACGGTCAGTTCCATCAATGAAGTACTGGGTTAGAAACTCACAAATGTCGTCTTCTTCACTGAATGGCAAAATGTATGCAACGCAAGTGTATCTTGTCAGGAAATCGCCAAGTCACTCTTGAAAACGTGCTTCCGAACTCTGCGACCATGTTTATTTGAGCTAGCGTGCTGAATGGCTGGTTTCGTCACGTGGCCTCTCTCGGCCAATGACAGAGGGGATTTTCCTTCATAGTGACGCATTGTTTACGTAGTGTATCCTTATTTTGAAAGCGACGATTCGCTCGTAGTTAAAAAATCAACCAATGAGAAGGACATAGATTGAAAGAGACGGACTTGACCTTTAAAACAATGTATGATTCGACCGGTCGATTCCAAGAGATGACGGAGGGCAAGCTTGTCAAAGTTGATCGATTTCGCGAAGTCATAGGCGATCAGAATGACGGGTTAGGCATTTTAAGCACACTTTTAAGGCAAAAGAAGACACAGTTATGCCTAGATACTTCAATATGAGATAAAAGAAAGCCTAAAGTTTACTATGAAGTCAAAATCTGAAAATCGACAACCTGACCCCCACCCGCCTAAAATCGCCGCTAGCGGGAAAGTTGGTCAGGGACAATGCGACTCATTCCGTGATGGAGGGTCACATATACGTTCCAATATCCTGTTGCTCCCACAGTGTAGGCATGCATACACTCACATACCTCATCCTCTACCTCACCTCCTCCCTGCACCCCCACCTCCCCCTCACACACACACACAACACACACACACACACACACACACACACACACACACACACACACATGCACAGAACTCTCCTGACACTTGTGTACACTTACACTCTCGCGCATGCACAAACGCGCTCAAAAACACAGACCCACACATACACACAAACACACACATACACACACGCACAGAGGCTGCCACTGATTGGCCGCAAGAGGGATGGGAAAAGATCTCTGATGCCAAGAACGTGGCGTCTAGTGTGTTGCTCAGTCTATTGTATTTGGAAAAGCCCACAGAGACTCTGTTCCGTTTTGAAGAAATTTGCGCAATGTTGGTTTGGAAATGATGCCGATATTTGTTTGATTTGCAAAGCATCGTGCTCTACCTTTCATGTTAGACTTACGGCCGCTCCCTCTCTCTGCTTTTATTTCTTTGAGGCGATCGATGGTAAGATGGCCTTGTACCTGTTCTTTTTGATATTCTTTGACTTTTCTGAGGATTTCCGATTTTCCTAGATGTAGGCCGCTCGTTGGTGTTGTGTTACCAGCAAGTCTGTCAGCTCGCTCATTTCCCTTAACTCCTGCATGTCCCGGGCAGTATGACCATGTGAGGTTTTTTATCTGAAAGTTGCGCATTGCCTTATGCCACTCTGGGCTTCCCATTCCGTTTTCAATTTTCTGTATGAGGTTCATTGAGTCTGTTAGAATCACGGCATGTTGGTTTCCGGGCGTATGGATGGACGATAGCCACTGGAGGGCATGTGTCACAGCTTCAACTTCCATCGTTAGGCTGGAGGTTGTGACTTTGTAGGCAGCATTCTCTTCCCTAACTGTTTTTCCATTTTGTTTCGCAGTGAATCCCCAACCGGATTGGTCTTTGGTGACTGAGCCATCTGTGTATATGATGATGTCCTTTTCTTTACTGTTTTCCTCTATGAGTAGCTTCACTTCCGCATCAGTTTTGCCCTCTGGCCATTCCTGACAATGTCTTCCTAGAGTGGGTGAAATGGCTGTGTTGAATAGATGGTTGGGGTTTTTCTCCCATTCTTTTGTTTCTTTCAGGTCTTGTAGTCGGCATACTAGCTGGATTGTGTCTTCTGCTTGCCCCATCCATGATCTTCCTCGTCCTAGACGGCTGCCTTTTGGTTCTTTGACTGCGTCATGCAGTGGGTTTTGAGGGTTTTCTAATGCTTTGAAGTAGGTCTTGACCTGTTCTAACTTGTTTCTGGCCTGCACTGAAGGAAGGTCAAGCAGGTATCGCATGGTTTCTGTGGGCGTGCCTTTTGTTGTTCCAAGGATCAGCCTCATAGCTTCATTTTGAACTCTTTCTAATTTTAAGAGGTTGCTTTGAGACGGTGTTGTTAGCCCAAGTCCGTAGTCGATCACACTGAGGACGAGTGATTGGTATAGCAGGAAGAGGTGGCGTTGTTCAATACCTTTGGTTGCCATTACTTTTAAGACTGAAAGGCCTTTTTTTGCATTTGAACTCAGTTAACCGCTATTTGTCGCCAGTAAGCTGAATTGTCGCCGATTGGCGATAATTCAGCGGTTACTTACTAAACGCCAAATTGTCGCCGTTTTTTTGTTGTTGTTGTTGTTTTTTGTTTGTTTGTTGTTGTTATTTTTCGCTGTGTGTTGATGATGCTGGAGACGAAAGGGAGTCAAGAAAGAATAACTAAGAAAGTAATGAAGAGGCAGGGAATGAAAGAAAGAAAAAAAGAAAGCAATGAAATAAGAATTTGGGGACAGAAGTAAGGAAAGAAAGAGAGAAAAAAAAAAAAAGGAATTTGAACACGAAAAAAATGACAGAGAAAGAAGAGTTAAAAACGAAATGAGGGGAAAGATTAAATGAATGAATAAACGAAAGAAAGAAAGAACAAGAGAGGCAAGGGTTCAAGACTCACTTGTGATACACTTTTAAAAAAATCCAAGCTTTTTATGTATTGAGTATAATTTCAAAATGTAATGTTTAAGATGAGAAAGATCAGTTTAAAGCAAATTAACTCCCCTAGCATTACAGAGTAATTTCCCTTTTTTTACTATCTGCACCAAAACGTTTGCAAAATAAATAAAACTTCCATGCTTAGCAAAAGAAGTTCCTGTTTGAACAAAAAATGATAATAATGACTGCTCTAGCTGTTGGGTCAGAATATCAGATCAAAGTGCCAAGTTTAGAGAATACAAAAAATATAAATATAACAGTAAATGCAGTTTGCATATAATTAGGCTTCATTCTTTTCTTCTTCTTTTTTTGTGCCCATCCCAGAGGCGCAATATTGTTTTAAACAAGATGACTGGAAAGAACTGAATTTTTCCTATTTTTATGCCTAATTTGGTGTCAACTGACAAAGTAGTTGCAGAGAAAATGTCAATGTTAAAGTTTACCACGGACACACACACACACACACACACACACACAGACAACCGAACACCGGGTTAAAACATAGACTCACTTTGTTTACACAAGTGAGTCAAAAACGAAAAATGACAGAGTAAGAAAGACAATGCATATTTGTGTACAAGAGCTTGGTGGGCCCCTATCATCCCCCTTGGTATATGCTCCACCAAATTTTCTTTCACTCAGGTCTAATTCCCGTCATGTCTGTATGTCCCCAGGTCTGTGTTCACCTAGATCTATGCTCCCCCTAATTTAAGTTTTCTGACTGTTTGATCCCCCAGCTCTATATTCCCACGGGTACATGTATATGTTTCCCCAGGTCTATATCCCCCAGGTATATATTACCCCAGGTCTAAAACCACTGCTGACCACTATATCAATATTAGTAATTTTTTAACCGGTTTTGATCACTGACCACCACCGACCACTGCTGACCACTACTGACTGCTGACCACCGATGATCACTGACCACCACCGACCACTTCTGACCATTTATGACCTCTGGCCACTACTGACCACCGATCACTTCTGGGCACTGACCACTGCATGACCACCACTGACCACTACTGACCACCAATGAACACTACTGATTATTGCTGATCACTGCTGACCACTGGTCACTGTGACCGCCACTGACCACCACTGACCAGTACTGACCATTAACCACTACTGACCGCTGACTACCACTGACTGCTGACCAGTACTGACCATCACTTGCCACAACTGACGGCCATTGACCACCATTGACCACTACTGACCGCTGACCACCTCTGACGACTACTGACCTCTGACCACTACTGACCACTGACCATCGCTGACCACTGACTACCGCCTACTAACCACCACTAACAACTGACCACCACTAAGCACTACTGACCGCTGACCACTACTGACCGCTACAACTGACCACTACTGACCACTGGTCACTACCGTGAACATTATGGCCATTGACCACAGCTGACCACAGCTGACCACTAACCCCTGCTAATCAGTGATCACTGACCTCACTGCTGAATGCCACTGACCATTGCTGACCACCACTGAACACTGACCATGGCTGACCTGGAGGAACATAAACTTGGACGAATATATACCTTGGAGAACAAATACCCAGGGGAATGTAGACCTGGGGAAACATAGACATCCTTCCGAGCTCAGCATGCAAATACACAGAACCCCAACTCCCAACCCCCTACACTCCCAAAGCAAAACAAACTGTTAGTCATGAACAGCCAGTGAAGAAAGTAACGACGACAAATCAACGGTTACTAAGTAACCACTAAAGTATCACCAATCCGCTGAAATGTCGCCAATCCGCTGATAATATTATATCGTCGACCAGCGACAATTTGGTGGTTTTGTTAACCGCTGATTTGTCGCCGGTCCGCTAAATTGTCGCCGGCGATAAATCATCGGTTAACTGAACAACGCCAAATTGGCACTGGCGACAATTCAGCGGAGGCAACAATTCAGCAGGTAACAGATCGGGATAGCGGGAGGGTGGTTTGACAATATTATGCACAAGAATAAAAGCCATAACGTTGAATTAAATGTATTGAATAAGTCTTAAACCACGAAGGATTAATAACGCCGCTAAGTAACACATTTAACTCTTGTTCCTATTTTGCTATCAGTGACCTATGCAGAGATCAGTAGACCACGTTCGTTTCTCGGTTTTGTATTGTAAACACCCATCCAAAATATAATAAAGCATTAAATATAAGGGGGTTCCTGTTACATGTTAAACTGCATCGTGTTCTTAGTTACTGTGACTCAAACATTCGCTGCTTCCGACATTGTTATTGTCATTACGCCCTCTCATATAATCAACATGAGCTGAATTCAAGGTGTATGTCATAATTCTACGCGTTAAAAACACACACACAAAAAACAAAACCCAAACTTTAAGAAGACGATTAAACGCGATTTCCGCCACTTGTATGTTATGATCTTCAATAACTGGAAAAGTGCACTTTGAGATGACAGTTTAACGTGATTTTCGCCTTATGTGTCTGGGCGAACAAAGGAGATCGGAACAAAGCATGCCCACAAACATGGTGGTCAGAAGAATGATTGCCAGCAGTCCCATGGCCTGACTGGACGGTCTGCTGTCGGTTGCAGAGCTCAGCTTTCTATGGTGTTTGGACAGAGCGGTGATGTCCAAAGTCAGCTCGGCCTTGGTGCGGACCACCTGCCTGTCCACAGACGTCACACCGGGGGAACCAGCTGAGTCCTTGAATTCTACACGACACGTGCAACAAGCTGGACGTTTTGTCGGGCCCAGGGACGGTGTGTCCCGGATTCCTGGAAAAGTGGATGTGGGCACCAATGTTGATGGTGATGACGATGGCACTGAGAATGCTGAGAGTGAATCGCTCTGCCAGGAGAGAGTAGATTGCATTGTTGTTGTTGACGTTGATGACACTGATGTTGATGAAATGCTTTGAGGTGGGAAGATGGCTTGCGATACTGACGATGACATTAAAAACATAAATGATGGAGTTGAAACCCTTTGTGAAGGGGACATAGGTTGCAATGCTAATGACGATGTTGACGTTGAAGACACATCAACTGTGGATGAAACGCTTCTTGGTGAAGTAGGGACCGTTACCGATGATGTGAGAGATAACATTGTATCTGTTGACAGGAGTAATCCATTCTGTGTCTGTGATAAGTTACTTGTGAAAGCTAGAGATGATGTGGACCTGGAAGAAAATGGTGGCACACTCTGTAAAATGATGTCGGATACCAAGGTCGTTGATGATGATGCTTCTGAAGACACTGGTAACGGACTCCTGGGTGTCATCACCACTGAGAATAACGGCGTTGTAGAAAATGACGAGAGATCCGAACCCCTTTCCGACTCAGCAGAAAGTGGAAAGGTTGTTGTTGTTGATGATGGGGATGATATTAATGATGATGATTCTTCAGACATAAAGAAGTTTGAAAGTGAGAAAGGCAACTGTGATGCAGTCATTGCCACTGAAGCAAAATATACAGGAACTGAGGACAACAAGGATGTTGAGGATAGTGATGTCTGTGAACCATCTGACTGAACCGACATCCACAGTGATTCTGGGGTTGGCGAAAATAACATTTCTGATGCAAACCGAGAGGCTGTTGTAAATTCTAATTCCACGGCCGATGAGATCACGGAATTTTGTGTTGGCGTTGTTTGCGTCGATGGGGTTAACAGGTCTGGGTTTGACTTTGTTGGTAACTGTGGCGCACTTTCAACTGTCCGTGAAAAAAATTGCTCTGAACCAGACGATGATATAAGGGAAGTTTCTGATGCAGGTGTTGGTAAAAGAAACAGAAATGATACAGGTGTTAAAAGATATATATCTGATGTAGGTGTTGGTAAAAGAAGTAAATCCGATGCAGGTTTTGATGAAAGAAGTAAATCTGTTGCAGGTGGCTGTGAAATATGTAAATCTGATACATGCGTTTGTGAAACGAATATATCTGGTGCGGGCGTTGATGAAAGAAGTACATCCGATGCAGGTGCTGGTAAGAGACGTAGACCCGATGTTGGTGAAATGAATACATCTGACGCAGGTGTTGGTGAACAAATCAGATCTGATAAAGCTGACATAATATAATCCGATGTAGGTGTTGGCGAAAGGAATGTATCTGGGGTAAGTGTCGGTGTATATGATGTTGATGGTGGTGCCGGTGGCGATGGTTGCATCGATGCACTTGTTAAAGGAGATGCTGGCTTTGATGTGTGTATTGAAACTGATAGCTCTGACACAGATGTTTGTGATAAGGATGGATCTGATGCAACAGTTGATAAATAAGATACATGTGTTTCCATTAGTGATGATTGAGAATCTGGTGAAGAAGAATATGGTAAATCTGATTCCAGTTGCGTTGATTCATATTTTGATGTCAATGCAGACTGTGTTGCCTCTGACGTGTCACGCAGTGACAGAGGTTTGGATAGAAATGATGTGCCCGGTACAATGATGGACGATGGTGAAGACGTTGAAGCAGGAATGAGGAAACCAGCTGACTGGGTTGATGAATACAGTGACTTATCTGATCTGGTATTCAACGAAAATGATGAAGCACGGATTTGCATTGACGTGGGCGTATCCAGTGACATCACAAGCACAGGAGATGACGAAGTCTTCTGTGAACGTGATGAGAAACCCTCTGACACGCTTATCAGTGATAATGACATCAGTGACACATAATTTGTCGATCTTATTGATTCCAGTGATAGATCATCTTCAAAATGTTTTGAGTCTGAGTGCGTCTCTTCTGTTGTTACAGAGTTCTGTGTCAGTATCCTTTGGTATGAGGTGTCAGAAACCCTTGTCGGTTGTATGCCAGTCAAAGTTAGACTTTGACCGTTGATAGTCTGGACACCTGCTGACGGTTTGATGTTCGACATGTCCAATGACGATGATAATGCTGTGAAAACCTCAGAACGAACAAAACCATTCCCATCTGTCCCTTGTTCGGCTCCTGTCCAAGAGCCGGGACCTACACTGTGGGTCGTTTCTTCTTGTCCGTTCTCTGTTGCTGACGTTACGAATAACATTGGTGGTGTCGGACTGATATCAGTGTGTGGTGGTGTTGACATTTCAGAAGTTTCAGACTTGGCCGTTGTTGTGAATGCTGCTACAGTTGACAGCAGATCATGACTACTTTCTATGGATGAAGACACTGTAACAAATAAATGAATAAATACATAAGATGATCGTCATCCCCACCAACGCAAATACTATACGCGCAACAACTATCCCGAGAAACGGGAAGATCGCACTGCAATGAGCGAGAACATGACAATGGAAAACAGGATCAGAGTGCTGTACAAGCTTCTGGAACACAATTTAAAATGAAAGCGAAAAACTTTTTTTTCAAATGTCAATTCTTTCGTCAACAAGATGGAAAATCACTTTCCAGTCTGTTCTGAAATATCATTGGAACGTTAGAATAAGTGTAAGAAAGTGTAAAAACAAAGAAGAAAAAAAACGTTATGTTTCATGATTATCGTACAAATGACATTCCCTCATCACACCATTTAACTCTGAATTAGTTTTTGTTGTTGTACAGAATCTGTTTTAAGGTTCTCTTTGTTCTAGCAATTTTTGGATTGGCCAGCAGAACATCCAGCCCACACGATTACTCTTCAAACAACAAATAAAACAACGTCTGTGTGATTAGTATGCCTATATACAGAATGTGTAAGCTGACCTTCAACAGAATGAATGATACTTAAACTACAGAATGTTTAAAGATTTTGATTTTGAAAAAAAAAAAAAAAAAAAAAGACATCAATTCTCCCATAGAATTTAGCTATGTGTATATCAAGATATAAAATTCTGAATCATCGATTGCCTATATAGACATGACACAATCTGAATGACCTTGGTGATGAGTTTCTTTTGATACTCTTTTTTCAGAAATGACAGAAGAGTGTTGTTGAAGAGATGCTACAACAGAAAACCAAATGCCAATAAGGTCTCCAGCATATGACAAAGAATAATACAGCTTTGAGAAAGCTAGCTAGATTTGTGAATCATTATGCAAAATCATTGAAAGATTACTTATGTACGTGGCTAAATTCTCATATACATTTGTCACAGTTTATTTTAAATGTAGTTTGTGTCGTTTTAAACGCCTTCTCTGTTCAGATAATAACTAAAAACTGTGCATTATTACATCTACGTAAATACTGATTAAGTATTGCGTTATCATGTCATTTACTTGTCGCCATGTTTTGTTTACCTTTTCCTTCTTTTCGTTTCGTTTCCATGTACCACAATGGGTTTTTTTTTACTGGGATAAACCTTGACTTTGGCCAGATATGTGGGCTGACCGCAAACAGTGGCAAACAACTGCTGAACAGTGGGTGACGTTGTTCCTATCAAATTCTGGAGCAATACTGGCATTTTTATTACGTGTAAAAGCATATGCAAATTGATTGGATAAAATTACCTCGTACACAAGCTAGAAGGCAAATCAACAAAGTTAGAGACTAACAATGGAAAACTTGGCTGCTAGAATCATCGCTTCAAGATAACAGTGATCACAACAGCTAAGTGCACCATTCTCTTTGGTTTAAACTCGTTACAAACCCAGGTACTTCAAGGCTATCGTCGATTGTTTAAAATATGTCTCTTCAATTTATACATCACCAACATACTTCAGAATCAATACTTAAAAAAGTATTCAAAATGTCTTGCATGAAATTGGATTAAGTAGTTTCAGGTAGCCAGTACAGTCTTAGTTCAAAGAGACTTTTAAGTGCTATCTAGAATATCAGTTTTTTCACGACTGGTTTAGACATATAGATAACGATATTACGTATATATATATCAAGTACTGTACAGGATGTTTAAGCCAAACTGCGACAATTCACCTATAAATTAAAAAAATTATAACAAGCGCTCCATAAACGACACTGCCAGCGAGTTTCACTATTTGTTTATGTGTCCTATTTTCTTTTCTCTGTCGTTGTGTGTGTGTGTGTGTGTGTGTGTGTGTATGTGTGTGTGTGTGTGTGTGTTTGTCCTTTTTCTCCTTTTTTTTTTTTTTTTTTTTTTTTGTTGACAGCGTCGGACAAAATTTTGTATCTAGATATCATAGAACCCGCCCAAACTCCATTATATTCCACTTGCTGTTTCTAGAAAAAGAAAAAAAAATATTGTGAAAACATACATCAATTGTTTCTTCTATTTGCAGTTCTTTCCCAAAAAAAATTGTTAATATGGACAAGAATGTTGTCAATTGCTAAGGAAATGATACTTGTTAATGTGAATTTGCGTGCTTACATCACTCTTTTTGTTTGTATGGTATGTGTATAAGATGTATGTAACGATCCACTGCCCTCAGGAAGCACAAGAAATAAACTTTTTGCCCTGCCTTGCCTTTTCCTGCCTTGCCTTGTCTTGCCTTATCTGTATGTTATGTCTTACCTGTTGAGGAAGTTAGGGTAAAAGCACGAAGCTGCCTTGTGTCGCTTTGTGTCGTAATATTGAAGTTCCCGTCCAAAAGGTGAGCACAACACCTTCCTTCCACTCAGGAGTATCAGGGAGAGAACCCTACCTGCATTGGAGATGCTGAGGATTGTTTCACAAAGGGCGTGTCTGAGGTAGGTGCCAAAGGACGACGCCAGCAGGAATGACCCTCTGTTGAACTTCAGCTGCACATAGGAGCGGTTCACTTCCGGTTGACCCTCTCCCCAAAAGCTGCCTCTCACCTTGACCCCATTGGCCCATTTATAGGTTGTGCCTGATGACAGAGATGTGAAAAGACACATTTTTGGTGGTTTCTTTCGTTCTTTCTTTGTTTTTGTCTGTTTGTGTGTTGTTTTGTAATGCATAGCTATCAGTCAGCGTTCGTGGGCTGCAGCTCGCATGCGCACTCGTTTAAATTGAACTGATGTATCAGTATGGTATCAGTATCAGTAGCTCAAGGAGGCGTCACTGCGTTCGGACAAATCCATATACGCTACACCACATCTGCTAAGCAGATGCCTGACCAGCAGCGTAACCTAACGCGCTAAGTCAGGTCTTGAAAGATAAAGGAAATAGAAATAAAGATGAAGTAGAATAAAAACAAATAAATAAATGCATAAATAAATTGACAGTTAAAAATAATCAGAAGAAGGAGAAGAAGAAAACGAATCAAATGAAATATAATTTTAAAAAAAAATCAAATAAAGCTGAACAATAATAACATCAATAAATATTTTTAAAAATAAATGAGAATAAAAATTAAAAAAGAATGTATGGATGTAAGAGAACTGATTCAAATATGAGCACCTTAACTTGGAACTTGATCAAATCAGAAATAACGACACAGAAATGCATCAGTAAGACTTCAGCAAGTAAAGGACATAAAATACTTCAGAAATCAAAGATTATTTTTTTTCTGTTACTTGCAAAACAAGAGATAAAACGGAATATTTTTAACTTAAAAAAAAAGCTTAAGTTACCATCACGTGCAGCTGATTTGAGAAGCCTGTGCATTGATGAGATATGAGCAGGGATGCATAATATCCCATCATGACTGTCATTGCAAAATTTGAGCAGCCTGTGCACCGATGAGATATGAGCAGGGATGCATAATATCCCATCATGACTGACATTGCAAAATGAACAAATTAGCGGCAAAATAAACCATTTTTCTGTGTGCAGAAAGGTGCACCAAGACGTACACAGCTCTGTGGATGAACGAAGAGTCCAATAGAATTTTTTTTTAAAGCGTCACGTACAAAATAGTCTGGGTATGTCAGGCAGACAACCGCTTGTTAATATCATCTGTCAGGTAATATCTTGTACACTCAGACAAAGACGCACAAACACGCTTACACGCAGACGTGAACACCCTGCCGAAGTAGCAACCGATGTGCCCAAGTTAGCATCAGTGTACTTGATCTGTATATCATCATACCACCAAAATGACACGAGCGTTTGGCGTTGAACAACTGACTTCTTAGATGACAAAATATTGCTTTGTTAATGGGTAACGATTTTTCTTCATCAATGTCAGGAATGCAAAGAAGGCTTCAGCTATTCTGAGGACTAGGTTTTACATAAGAGAAGTTGAAATTCATGAAGAATGGGTTTAAAGCACTTCCCGTCAAAGAATCGACTGGAAATTCCAGACATGGAGCAAAAACATGAAGTGCATTCCTGTTCTTAGCATCAAAGTACGACAAATGCTATTGGGTGGCTGAAGTAATGGCCGGGGTGCTCATGTTTCCAGCATGCTAAAATTACCCGCACTCCACCATATGCATCGGTTGACATCAGGATACGATATGAAAGGAAGCTCAAAGTCATTTTGTCACCAAGTCCCAAGCCGAAATGGATCGTCATGACTACCATCCTCATTAATCATCATAAAAACAAAGAACGAATGAACAAATGTCCTCTGTGGCCTTTCATGGCCTGCTCTCTTGGTGACTTCAGTTTCGATTCTGTCATAATTATCATGTATGTCAGTCATGTCAGTTTTCGGTGCCGGCAGGTTCATGGGCAAATATTTTCGTTGGAAAGACGTGGTGTTGGTCTTTATTTTGACGGAGGCGCTCACTCCGTATAAGACCGCATGTCATATAAAGGCGGTTTTTCGAGGACAGCAGTGGAGTAACGTCCCCTGATCGATTCATGCTCTCAACACGAGTAAAAGGGGACTAAAAAGAAGCAAGGCGGCGGTTTTTGCAGCTCAGTTGAGTATTCTGACGCTCGGTACTAGTATGATTTTGCCGGGAAGTTGCTTTTCGGGTTTCCAAAAGATGAAGGTAGAGGGGTAAGGAATGTTTCTGCAGTGAATAGATTTTATTCATATTAGAATGACGTCAGTGGAAGCCACTTGAACTGAGCACATGGGTTTCAGACTTCAGTCATGGAATGGAGTTATCGTTTCTCAGCCGACTGTTATTACTGTTTTTTTTTCTTTTTGCGCAAGATGTTATGAATATTATTTCATTCTTTTGGTGTAAGTATGGTACCTTGAAGATTGACTTCTGCTGTGCCATCCTTTTGTGTGTTAAGAAATACAGAGATGTAGATGTAGATCTACTGTGGAAACCATGTGCCATAAAATTGTTGTGCTGTGAAGTCTGGCAGTTGATTGCTGTGAAAACACTACAAGTTCATGAAAATGTTTCTTCTGTCGTCAGTTCAGTCGTATGACAATTATTTTCACTTTCATACGATGCTAAGAAACTGAAAGAAACGCACAAGCACGCACACACTATAAACGACAGTCAGTCTGTATCACTTATGAGTGAGGAGAAAAACAACAACATTTTTTAAACCCAAAAGGTGTATTTTGTTAATGTTGTAGTCACAACTTTCAACCACTACTACGGAATATAAGGCTAATTGTACATTCGCATATCTCGTCTTGTGTGACAATTTCTCAGCGCACAGTAGCATCAACATAAACAAGTGACGTAACTTTCCTGGTGACCTCAGTTTGTCACATTTCTCAGTCTTCTCTAATGTGACATTTTTTTCAACGCACAGCAGCATCAACGGAACAAGTGACGTAACTCTTCTGCTGACCTCATTTTCCCAAGTGAGTGCGTAATGTAGTCTTAGGTATGGTTCCGCGACCATGTGATTATTGTTTTCAGTAGAAGGCTTAGAATGTGGTGTCCTGCGTATTTTGAAACAGTACAGGTACCACTGAACTTTTTCTACCGACTTAACTCAGCAGCAGTGCAGGGTATCCTCTGGCGGGTGAAGTTGTGGCTGACCAAGCATGCATTTATTGCTCCCAGCAGAGCACATATGACTGCATGTGTATGTGGCACAAATAGCATGGCGTATGGGGTAGTGCCACTGAGACAGCACAGAAAATAAAATGGGCAGTTGTTCATTACACAAACGGAATTTGCTACGGATTGTATATGGATGTCAATCGTTTTCCTAACACAGTGTGCTGTCAACTAAGCTGCACTGCTTGAACGCGTAATGGAAGATAAAATTTTGGATGCTGTGCTATTGTGTGTGTTTGAAATGCAGACAGTCATTTTAAAAGAAGAAGAAGAAAGACGGGGGAAGAGTCATCCTAAACAAAAGCTCTCGGTGGGGAAATCACTCGGAGGAGAGTGGAGGATAGCGATGAAAGAGAGAAGGGAGAAAACGAAAGAATGCCATCTTGCTGACCTGACTTTTGCAGAGCATTTACGTAAAACCGGTCGTACTGGTCACTATAGTCCTGCAGCAATGATGTCACGTACTGGAACTTTTCTTTTGTGTCCAGAATGGCCAGCTGGCCACCTTTGACCTGGCAAAACCTCCACGTTTTCTGCACTGTGTACCGCTTCTCCGAGAAATAGAAGTTGGTGGATTCTGATCCGTCTTTGATCACGGTGCTTTCCGACACGCCGGCAACTGGAACAGGGAGAGAGTGAACTGTTTATTCAGCTTTATCAGCAAGACATTTTAACTTGGCCCAGCTAGGACGTCGGTCAGATGCTTCTCTGTATTCACTGGATCTGAACATGGATCACATGATCTTTAAAGTGTGTATTTTGATCTTCTGTGTAAGTATACACACGAGGGAGATAGACACTGGCAGGTCTGCATTTGAGCTGAGCAGGTAGCGATCCCAGGACCCTCAAATTGAAAGTTTTCAGTGCTGCAGTTGCACCAGTTGTCGATCAGATCATATCAGAATATATGAGTGGAGGACATATATCAACTTACGTTTACAAAGATCTATTTTCTCACACACAGTGGATTTGGAGACGGGGCCTTGACTATGTAAAGGAGCAGCACCTTGGTAAACGGAGCACAGATTTTCCTCCTTCATCACAGCTCTTTGACTGGTGTCTGAGTGAAGGTCTTCCAGATAAGACAGTGATCATTGGTACAGCATGCATTCTCGGGTGAAAAGCAAATCTGAACAGGAAATGAATTATGCTTGGTAGAATTGTGCAGAAATTTTACTTTTAGAGGTTACCAGAGACTCACTGGCACCGGTCTTGAAAGCCGCGTGTACATTTTTCAATGACAGCAGGCCAATTGTCACAGTCAAATTTGGAGTCAAGAAAAAGTTATAAACTGCAAGAAGTTATGCAAGATATCATTTGATGAATAAAGGGCTTAAATGTCGCTGGCAACAGAAATAAAGCGTTATTTGATTATTCATTGAAACAACACACACACACACACACACACACACACACACACATGCATAAATGTGTGTGTGTGTGTGTGTAGCCAAGTGCTCAGCTACTACAGATGGCCGTGGCTCAACTCACAGCACAAGCTGAAAGCTGAGCTATAGCAGATGCCTTTTTCACAACTAACTTGCCGGTCTTCAACGGCTTGCGCAGAATGTGTGACGCCATTGCCGGTTTGATGCAAAGCCCATTATAAACCTATTCTCTAAACATTTATTAAACCATGTCTCTGTATCTTTTGCTGCAATATTATATTTGTTGTGCTTACACACACACTTTAATCAGTTGATTAGAAGCATGCTTGATTTCAGTTTAATCATTCGTCAGTGTAAACATTTCAACTGACACTAAGCTTCCATCATTTTGCTCTTCTCATCACACAACCACTCCCCAATGTGTCGCTGTACACCATTGGGTGAGCTGAAATTTGTGTTTGTGACGCAGCGTATTTAATTAATATCTCTTTTGGCGGATCAGTAAACTACAAATATTATATACTGGCAGAATCGTCGCAATTCCATCTTTAAATCTATACCATTTGTGTTTGCCTACATCAAATTGATTTAACGCAGTTTGTAATTTTCCGCGATGAGCTCGCTAAAACTGATCAGTTCAGTTGACTTAAATTAAGATTATAAATTCATCTTAAATACTCAACACTTTATTTTATACTCATTAGAAAGTAGGTGTTGAGCTCCTTTTATTGCGATCAATCCGACGTAAATCGGTTCAGGAATGATTTAGAAAGCTATCATCGAACACCTTGTCACAAACAATGATAATCAAAGTTAGGGGAATTGAGGCGATTCGCTCCACGGGCCACGCTAGCGTCAGTGCAGTTCGCTTAACTTGCCTAAGTAGACGGAGTGGGTGATCACTGGTCACTTTTCCACCTGGCCAGTCCCTGGCTGGAGCCTTCTCTCTCTCTCTCTCTCTGTTGAAATCAGTGTGTGTTGTGTTTGTTCCCACAATGGTTAGCGTCATCGCCATATCGCTTGGCGTCGCCCACAGGATAGTTTCAGTTTCAGTAGCTCAAGGAGGCGTCACTGCGTTCGGACAAATCCATATACGCTACACCGCATCTACCAAGCGCCCACAGGATAAAGATCCACAAAAAATTAGATCCAAATTATTCCCTTTAATGTTTCAATTCTTTTATCCAAAGTAAATCCATCCCTAAACCACAGCCCTTTACCACCAAGTGTACTTTGTTACAACTTGGCACTTGTGAGCAAGGATGTGTTAATTCTTTTTATCTGTATATATAAATCACAGCCCCTAGCCAAGCTAACTCTATCACATATATATGAGAGACAGAGATAGGGACAGAGACAGGAAGAGAGATTTATTAAATGTCTTTGTTTCAGAAAGTATCTGAGCTGGGCGTAAATTAAAAAAAGATATGACAGTGGATAAAATGTGACATTGCCCCACCTAACCGCCCTGCTCTCACCCCAGCCCCTTAAACAACAGAAGAAATGTTTATTTAGAGAAAAGAAAACAAAAGAATATATATATATATATGTGTGTGTGTATGTGTGTGTGTGTATGTGTATATATATATATATATAGAGAGAGAGAGAGATACATATATATATATATATATATATATATATATATATATATATAAGAAAGGAAGAAAGGACGGGTTAATGTCAAGGATAAAAATTCGAGATTGAGATCCACCCCTTCACCATTCTGCACTCGTGGACACACACACACACACACACACACACAACACAACACAACACCAGACAAATTTATTTTCAGAGGACAATAAATAAGCACGAGATGGAGACAGACAAGAGACACAGAGAGAGGGGCAGAGAACAAAGAGAAATGTTAAACACATGAACTAAACACTGGTGTCACTGACTCGCTCATTCTATCAGTACCCTGACTGGCTAACTGACGAACTAATGATGTGTGGCTGAACTTGAGATATGCCAAAACTGAGACCAACCGCACGCCAGCATAACGGAGAAGAGTGGCCAGCACATGGTTTCCGTCTTCTTCGTCTGTCAGTCCTTGCCTCTGGTCTGTCTGCAGTGGTCACCTCTCTCTGCTTCCATGCTCAAAAGTGGCAACTTTGTTCATAAAAATATGGAAAAGTGTCTTCCAGCTGCACATAAAAACATTTACACACATTAAATAATTGAATATGCATGAGAATACCAAATTGAAATAATCCCAACCCTTTTCTTATTCCCCCTCCATCACTTAAAAAACTAGTCCTCTGCTCGCCCCTCCCGACCCCTATACATGCATATTGAAAAATAATTACCCGAACATGAAGTAAAGTACTTAAGATTTCAACATAAGTTATTCCAACTTCAAATACAATCCAGTACCAAAGTATTCAAATGTCGCACGCATGTTTCATACATTTTTCAGTTTAATATTTTAAAAAGAGAAAGGAATAGAGTGAGTTCATTCCTTTCCCTTTTTTTTTTTTAAATATTAAACTGAAAAATGTAGGAGACAAAATTGATGCGTAACGTGCGTAAGGAGCTTATTTTTTTTGTCCTGAATAACACTCACAAGTTAACTGCCTTAGTGGAGACCAGCATAATCCATCTCGCAAACCTCCGACGACTTGCCTTCGTGGCTAACAAGCCCTGTTGAACTAAATGCAGGTCTGTGGGGCATGCACCACCAGTCAGTCAGCTGGCACAGTTACTGTGCCAACATCAAGTCATTACACGCATATTTGAACTCTGCCTCGCATCAAAGCAGATTGATGGGGTGGGTATCAGGGGTGGGGATGGGAAAGGTGTAATTGCGACAATGCTGTTGGGTGGGGGGTAGGGGGTGGGGAGGGAAGAGAGGGAGGAGAACTCAGCAAATTACAATTCCAATTTTGAACCGTGTGGATGCTGCCCGTCAAATTGATGAAAGGAGACGGAGCACTCCGTGACGTAGGGGAGTTCAGCAACACGCAAACTCGCATTCTGCGGTCCCGACTCTGCCAACACTCTAACCAAAAGACATATGCTTTTTTCTGTTTTGTTTTGTTTTATTTGTGCGTTTATTTTGGGCGGATTTCAGGCAAGGCAACATGTGACGATTACGCAAGGTAACATAGGATAGGGCAAGGTGACGTGAGGATAGGGCAAGGTGAAGTGCGGCAAGGTGACGTGAGGATAAGGCAAGGCGACGTGAGGATAAGCAAGGTGACGTGAGCAAGGTGACGTGAGGATAAGCAAGGTGACGTGAGGACAGGGCAAGGTGACGTGAGGATAGAGCAAGGTGACGTGAGGATAGGGCAAGGTGACGTGAGGATAGGGCAAGGTGACGTGAGGATAGATCAAGGTGACGTGAGGATAGGGCAAGGTGGCGTGCGGCAAGGCGACGTGAGGATAAGACAAGGTGACGTGAGGACAGGGCAAGATGACAATTAGGTAATGTGACGTGAGGACAGGGCAAGATGACAATTAGGTAATGTGACGTGAGGATAGGGCAAGGTGACAATTAGGTAAGGTGACGTGAGGATAGGGCAAAGTGACGTGGAGATAAAGGTGATCAAAGTAGGTATATCAAGTGAGAATTGGGCAAGGGAGGCCATGAGGAATGTTTTCTGTATGGTTTGGAGCTGTTTGGTTATTTTTGTTTGTCCCTCCATCTGACCACTTGGACTTGGTCGGGGGTAGTCACTGACCTCAATCTGTTTTCCTGTATTTCTGATATATATGGCTGAGAAGCAAAAGTTCAGCACATGCTCAGTATTTCATGAAAATAAGTTACAAATCTGCTTAGAAAATATTTGTTTGAAATGAGGATATTCCCGAAACTGTCCAAGAATTTGCTGCGTTGTTACATTTTGATTATTCTCTGCAATAATTGTGTTGAGCTAATTAACGGATTTGTGTAGAATTGTTATTTTCTGATATAAAAAGGCTAGGAAATGTTTTAAAACTACAGCACAGTGTCCCGTGGATTTCAGGTGACATACAGCTTGACTTCGGTTACAAAAATGGCTAATTACTCAGTTTTCAGACGAAAAAAAAAACCGCGACAGAGCCAAAATAACTGTAATCCAAACACAGGACAGCTGTTTGCTGGTCCTCAGAGGCCGATCCCTGGGTGTACATCACAGCACAAAGTTACTGCCTGTGTCCTCACCAATAAGCAATTCTCACCAACTACTATGGTATTAAGTCCAACTCAGTCTTTAAAGCTAGTTCAAACCAGTTCTGAAGTGAGTTTCATAGTTCAAGAATAATTCGTGGATGATAAATTGAGTCTCTTGGTCTTTAGAATTAAAAGGAGTGAGAGATCACATTGTACACTGTCAATCAAGGTGCTATACATAGGCTCTGATTTGTTTCATCCACACATACTCGTGTGGTAACCTTCACTCGGATATACAAAGAAATCAGATTCTTCACTGGCTGACCAAATTATGGACTGAACAACAGAGAAGTGGTGGAGGCGGTAGTTCTTCTATCTTTGCAGTCTCTGTGGGCTTTTCCAAATACAATAGACTGAGCAACACACTAGACGCCACGTTCTTGGCATCAGAGATCTTTTCCCATCCCTCTTGCGGCCAATCAGTGGCAGCCTCTGTGCGTGTGTGTACGTGTGTGTTTGTGTGCATGTGTGGGTCTGTATTTTTGAGTGCGTTTGTGCATGCGCGAGAGTGTAAGTGTACACAAGTGTCAGTAGAGTTCTGTGCACGTGCGTGTGGGGGTGGGGGGTGGGGGGGGGAGGTGGGGGTGCGGGGGGAGGTGGGGTAGAGGATGAGGTATGTGAGTGTATGCATGCCTACACTGTGGGAGCAACAGGATATTGGAACGTGTGTGTGTGTATGTATATATATATATATATATATATATATATATATATATATATATATATATATATATACATCTTTGTACATATGTGTGTGGAGATATGGGCATATGTGTGTGCGCTTGTACAAGTAAGTGTTCATGTGTGTGTGTGTATGGGTGTGTGTGTATGTATGTGTGTGTGTGCCGTGGAAGCTGTGATACGTAGACTAGAAATGAGTGTGTGGAGGAGGGGGGTAGAGGAGGTGCAGGGTAATGTGTGTGGTGTGTGTGTGTGTGTTGGAGCTCATGTACGTTTTTTTGTATTCGACTGTGCTTTCATATCTGTGAAACTGCATGTTCGGTGCATATCTGTTATGCATGTGTGGGTGTATATGTGAATGTGTGTCTTCATATTTTACTTCTTTTTTTTTTTTTTTTTTTTTTACATTATAGTTATTATTTATTGTTTCTTTATTTATTTGTGTAAGCTTATCTATCATTTATTCACCTTTTTTTTCTTTTTCTTTTTTTCAAGGCCTGACTAAGCGCGTTGGGTTGCGCTGCTGGTCGGGCATCTGCTTGGCGGGTGTGGTGTGGCGTGTGTGGGTTTGTCCGGGCGCAGTGGCGCCTCCTTGAGCTACTGAAACTGAATTCTCCCGGCATAATCACTCAGCTTCACGACTTCAGTTTCCGTCAGGGAGGCGACACTGTGGTCGGACGGATCCATGTGCTCTGCGCCACATCTGCTAGGCGGATGCCTGACGGCAGCATGGCCAAGCGCGCTTGTCAGGCCTTGAGTGCTTACTTATATATTTGTGTACCTATCCTCTGAGAATGATCTGAGAATTGTGTGGGTGTATGTGTGAATGTGTGTCTTCATGTTTTACATTTATTTGCTTATTTATCATCATTGTTGTCTTATTTATTTATCTATTTATTTTATTATTATTATTATTATTATTATTATTTTACTATTATCATTACTACTACTTTTTTTATATCATAATTATTATTTATTTATTTATGTAAGATTATCTATTATTTATTCACTTTTTTTTCTTTTTTTTTCTTTTTTTTTTTCTCAAGGCCTGACTAAGCGCGTTGGGTTACGCAGATGTGGTGTAGCGTATATGGATTTGTCCGAACGCAGTGACGCCTCCTTGAGCTACTGAAACTGAAACTGTGGAAAAAGACTTGGTAGAGGAGCCTGTGATAAGTGACTTCATGGACAGCAGCTGGGGACCTTTTATATAACGTAGGCTACGTATTCAGGCATTTTGGAAATGTAATTGTCATAATGGCGGAAGAGATGTTAACCAGAGAGACAGACAGACAAACAGATAGATGACTTATTTGTCAGTTTTGTAAACAACTAGCTTGTCACAAAGGAAGGCCGAAATATTGAAAGGAACGTCTTGTTGCTTTCCAACCCCCACCTCTCTTTCTCATTCTCTCTCTCTCTCTATGTATATATATATATATATATATATATATATATATATATATATATGTGTGTGTGTGTGTGTGTGTGTGTGTGTGTGTGTGTGTGTGTGTCTTAAATAAAGAAGGAAAAGATGTGAAGAAGAAAGAGGAGAAAGAGTGGGAGGAATAGAGAATGGAGAAAGGGAGGTAGAAAAATCGGGTGGGTTGGGAGACAGGAAGGTGATTGACTCACGCGATGGGTGGTGGAGGAGGTGGGGCATACAAATGCAATGATTTACGGCGGAAGAATCAATCGATCACCGCTCAGAAACCAGCAGCTGACGGGCACATAAATAATGGATCACTGCTTTACTGCCTACTCTCACGAAAGTAATTCCAGCCTGACTACAGAACATGTATTATTTAGCTCAGAAATGAGGTTTCCTGTGTAATGCATGCAGGTCTGATCAGTAAAATGTGGCAATAGACCACAGTGCTCACAAAGCCCACAAATCCTGGGCTGGTTTGGCGCTCGAGTCCCCCGATTGATCAGAAGCGCCATAAAAATTGTTCGGGGGCCAGCCCGCTTTGAATCTGGCTCGTTAAAGGTTTATCGTCATGCTATGCGCAGTGCTTGGTCAATTTTTGTGTGTGTGTGTGTGTGTGTGTGTGTGTGTGTGTTGTTGTTTTTTTGTTTTTTTTTCCCAAGGCCTGACTAAGCGCGTTGGGTTACGCTGCTGGTCAGGCATCTGCTTGGCAGATGTGGTGTAGCGTATATGGTTTTGTCCGAACGCAGTGACGCCTCCTTGAGCTACTGAAACTGAAACTGAAACTGGTCAATCCAGTTCAGATAATCATTCCGACGATGTTTAGTGCACTGCATACTGTTGGACGTTTAGCCGTTGCCTGCCCCTGACATCAAGGTGGCGTTTGGCCTACTTTGTGTTTTACCGTGTTTCAGTGTTAGCGCACCCATTGCATACATCTTTATATGAATTTAGGTGCATGCGTACTGTATGCGCATGTGTGCTCTCTCTCTCTCTCAAGCAGTCCTCCCCTCCTGTCAACAAGGGGCCGGCCAACGACGCACGACTCAGACGATCTGCACGGACTGCACGGTAGGACAGGCCGGATCAGCTTAGTGAACTGGTGTATAACGTTGAGAACTTGTACAACAAGCTAAATGACTTTTCCTTTGTGGGATGTTTCTGTCTTCGATATCGCTTGTTTGACAGAGACTTTTGTTGATAAATCTTTTGACTTCAGCGGGATTTTCCAAGATTTTGTTAAATTTCCTGCCTCGGCGAGAAAACTGTCTGAACATAGGAGACATTCTGGTGGTGTTCTGCTCCTGGTTCGTAATTAAATCTTTTGACTTCAGCGGGATTTTCCAAGATTTTGTTAAATTTCCTGCCCCAGCGAGAAAACTGTCTAAACATGGGAGACATTCTGGTGGTGTTCTGCTTCTGGTTCGTAATTCCTTATCGAGATTTGTTTCGGCTTAATTGTGAGAACACAGTGGTGATCAGAATTAATAGATCTTTGTTTAATTGCGATAAAGATGTGCTGTTGGTTGCGTGTTATGTGGTGCCTGAAAACGGTCCTGTGTATGATCTGATGGAGATTAAAGATGGCATAGTCAGCTTAGAAAAGAATATTTTACATTTCACGCAAAATGAAGATTTGAATGTGTTGATTATTGGTGACCTCAATGCGAGAACTGGGTGTGATCAGCCAAAGAGTGAGGTTATGATGAATTACTCACCTGATGTTGATGACGATATTGACGACTCAGTGTGAAGATAATTTTGTAAGAATATCAAAAGATAACATTGTAAACAACTTTGGTAAATCTTTGTTAAATCTTTGCTTCATGTTTGATTATGTAATTATGAATGGTTGTTGCGAATGTGATTCGTGTGGTGATTTCACATGTCTCACCCCATGGATTTAGTGTGATCGATTATGTCATAATGTCGAAGGATATGTTTTCTGCACAGTGCTGTAGTTTATGCGTTGGGGATCGCATAGCTTCCTGGCACTTACCGGTTGAATTTATATGGAAGAATATAGGACATGATGTTGACAGCCCTCCTGTCGTTAAAACTGGTAGCCTACTGAAGATAAATTTGTCTGGTCTGAAAATTTTCAACACGCTTATCTAAATGAATTAAGCTCACACGATTTTAAACAAAGCTTTCAGGACGCTCACAGTACGTTGGATACGGACATCAATGCCTCAATCAAAACATTCACTAATTCTTTATGCAGCGCTGCTGCCTGTATGGTGAGAACAGTGGGAAAGAAGAAAAAGACAAACGACTGGTTTGATAAAAGAAAAGAGCTGTGAATGGGTTATTAAGGAAATTTAAACGATCAAAGAAAGCATGTAAAGAAAAAAGGGAGGTTTACGTTAAAGAAAGAAAATATTATAAGTCTATGTTAAAGAGAAAAAAAGACTACTGAAGAGTTCGATCGAGCAAGATCAGTAAAACTTAAACAATCGATTAATGACCCAAAGCTGTTTTGGCAAACCATTAGGTCAGTTAGCGGGAAGTCCGTAGTATATAATAGCATATCAAATGAACAGTGGTTTAACTATTTCTTTCATGTATTTGATGATATAAATGAATCTACTTGTTCAGAAGAAAATGATGTAAAAGACGAAGAGGAAATGTCAGATAACTCAGACGTAGGCTATTTCTCATTGAAGCTGTTTCCAGACAAGAGGTTTTAGCCAGCATTGGTAATCTCAAAGTCGGAAAAAGTGCGGGTCCTGACAGAATTATTAACGAAATGCTTAAGTTTGCTGATGCTGATGTTATCGACTTCTTGGTAATTTATTTCAACAAACTGTTAGATTTAGGTGTATTTCCAAAGGAGTGGTCCAGATCCATTATCGTGCCAATATATATATATATATATATATAAAAGGAGATGTAAATCAACCACACAACTATCGCGGCATAGCACTGACAAGCGTTGTAAGCAAAGTCTACACGCACATTCTAAATAAAAGACTTTCAAAATGCTGGATAGAAGCACAAATACTTTTTTTTTTTTTTTTTAAGTTTTCTTAACTTCAGGTTGTTTGACGCATTGACGTGTTCTTATTTGAAAGAGATATTTGAGGGTGTTGTTGTTGTTGTTGTTGTTGTTTGGGGTGGTTGGAGGGGGGGCGGGGGGGGGGGGGGGTTGTTGTTTATTTGGATGTTTGTTGCTTTTTGAAAATATGATCATTTGGGCGGGGATCCTTGTTCAGATTCATTTCGACTGACCTGATTGGAGACTACTGATTATATATATATAATCTGTGCGTGTGTGTTGTCACTTGTTGCCGTTGTTGTTGAATCTTCCACACCTTAAAAGTGGGAAAACGTTTAAAGCTCTCTGAATGCCTTTGGATACTAACTTTATGACTGTCATTTGTTTATTCCAAGGCCAGGTCTGCATAGCTGATCACTTGTGAATAAATCTGTACTCAGTTTTTGTCAGTGACCCCGTCATTCTTATTCGCACCGTATCAACCCAGTGATGGCGTTATTCCCACGCTGATCATTCTGAAGTCCCCACACAGACTAATTCATGTGTCAGTTCGCCTGCCATGTGGTCCCGGCACAGGGAACTGTTCACCTTGCGGGGTGTCAGTGACTTTCGGTGGTGTTCGCGGAGTTGTGCCTCGTTTGATTCAACTTTGGCGGGACAATAATCGCGCAGTCGCGGATCTGGACTGAGTGGATGCAGCCGTCACGGTAACTGATTTTCTATTTTTATATCAGTGCGCCGGTCACGTCCACAGCTTCCGGCATTCTCCACAAATCAGTCTTTCCGACACGCCGAACTTTCCCAGTAGTACTGGTCACTTGGGAGTGATGCTGGTGAACATTATTTTTCTCTGTTGTTGTTTTTTGTGGTTTTTTTTTGTGTTTTTTTTTTTTAAGCATTGATGGTCTTGATAACAGCTACTACTTTGCTGAACTGAGAGATTTGGTGGATGTAGCATTGATAAACTTGAGAGGTAAAAGATCTTGTACAGTGTCCATTTGTCTAAACCTGCATTCCTTATCTTCAACTTTACTTATTGACATATTCCAGTCTTTAGTTAGCCAACTTGCCATTTCATCTGTCCTGTGTTTGCAGTCTGCATAACAGCACCTATCTTCTCAAAGTCCTTTAGCCCCAAAGAAGAAAATAAATAAATGAAATACTGAATCATAATATAAGAAAGTTGTGGAAAAAAAACAACAAACCTGCTCTAAATGATTTGGTTTCAGTTGTTTGAAAAAAATCCAGAAAAATAGATTATTGAAAGACGTTTGATGAAAGTTCCCCATAAAACATGATTGCATTTACCATTTCCAGTGATAGAAGTGAGAAAAGGCTGCAAAAGCAGACTCGCTAAAATAGTTGTTGAATAATTACTTTTAATGTTACTTTTGGACATTTGGTTTCAGAAGCACATGGTAATGAATGCATACATTCAAATTGGTTTTTGTGTTTAAAACCTTAAATTTTGCCAAACACACAACTGAAGATCTGAAACATGTCCCAGATTTCTGCCTGTGTATAAACCAAATCTGGAAATATATGACAGTCCATGCAGTCTGTCCATGGTTCAGTGTGAACTGGAAATTGGAGTCAGATGCAGTCAAAAAACATTGAACTTGTTTCAAGTTATTGATTTTTGCAGTGACTATTCTTGTTTTGTATGTAATTTGTTTTTATGTGTCTAGTGTCATAACAGACTGATGTGAAAATGAAGAGAAAAAAAGATGTGCAATAAAATAATAAAATGATGTGAGTGTTAGAGTGTGGTCATGTAGATATGTGTGTGGATGTGCAAGGATGTAACAATCCAGTGATTTTACAGCATTGGTTCTGGAACAACACTCTCACAAGATAAGTATCCCAAAATACAGAAAAATATTATCTTGACTTTTATTTGTAATTCCCTCTTCTTTCGTCCACCCATTACATGATACCTGCATTAATACATAATCTTTCCTTGTGGTCATTATATAGAGTTATAATTGAATTAAAAGGAAATGAGAGAAGTGTCATGGAAACATTATAGTGTGCAATAAACAATATGGGGAATGACATGATTAAGTGATTTCAGGAGATTTTTATATTATTGCTTAATACATATTGTGGGGAGGAGAGTGTGGAGTTGAACATGGAAATCTGTGGGGAAATGAGTGGTGCAGTTTAGCATGGAAATTGTGTGGAGAAGAGTGGTGGAGCTATGCATGGAATATGATTAAAGGTAATAATCATCAAAACTGATTCATGTGTGTTTCATCACAGTTGCATTGATGATTAACTGCAAGTAAAGAATGATTTCATCTTATGGTGTAGCATGCATGCATGTGTGCATACAGTACTCACTCATTCATCATTACAAGTGACATGCATTGATAAGTCTTCTCAAGACTCCCAGACATTCAGACAGACTAGTCTGGTACAATCAGCTGGTCTCTTTTTTTTGTATCATTTATTCATACCTAAATGCTAAACAATGAACAATTGTCTAAACAATTTGAGTTATTTATGATGTGAGCACCATTTAATTTTGGATGTTGTGTGTGTGTGAGAGAGAGAGAGAGAGACACCCCCCTTCAGTCTAAAAATCTTGATAAGTCATCTTTCACTGTGTCATCAGTGTCAGATTGGTGTAAAGGGGAAGCAAAGCTGTCAGATTGTTACACATTTTCACATCCAAATTTGTTAAATTTTGTAAAATTACTCAATTTACTGTCAGCAGCATTGGTTTCCACTGCTGATGCAGAAGTGGCAGTGATGTCTTCTTGGACTTGCACATCTGACAGCTGTGACAAAAAAAGAAAAGAATATATAATTATAGTTTGAATGTTATGACATTTGTTTTAGTTACACATTTTCAGTCAAACTCCATAGAACCTCCAAAATGTGTCAGATCTATTCACTGCATTATGCATGTCCAAGAAGACACCACTACTACTTCTCTTTGAGGGAGAAAGGTGGGGAGGTGCAGTATGCTTCAAATCAGCTGAGATAACACTGATCATAGAAAAAAAATCAAAACTTTGTAAATATAGACAATACACTTCAATACAGATGTAGATCACACACACACACACACACACACACACACACACACACACACGCACAACATCCAAAACTAAATGGTGCTCACATCATAAATAAATCAGATAGTTTAAACAATTGTTTATTATTTAGCATTTAGGTATGAATGAATGAAACAAAAAAATTTTAAAAATATCTTATATTCAAGTCTGTGTTTGACTCAGACCTGTTTACACTGCATTTTGTAAACAGTCCAAATTTGATTAGCAATAAACAAATGAAATATATATGATTTTAAAAGAAAATACAGGAAATAAAAAATGGGAGGTGGGGCATGCATATGTAAATAAATGCAAATATTTACACAAAGAATTTACAGCACTACCAGTTTCTAAAAAATGGCAGCAAAGAGAAAGCTGGTATGTATGTGTTAATCCTTTGGCCAGTTGTTAGATACAATGAACTTAAAGGTTTCCATAAAAGAAATACATATTTTAACCTGGTGAAAGTGCAGACATATCCATTTTGGGTAAACAGGTCAGCTGATTGTACCAGACTGGTGTGCCTAAATGTCTGGGAGTCTCGAGAAGACTTATCAATGCATGTCACTTGCAATGATGTATGAGTGAGTACTGTATGCACACATGCATGTGTGGTGCACCATAAGATGAAGTCATTCTTTACTTACAGTTAATCATCAATGCAACTGTGATGAAACACACATGAATCAGTCTTGATGATTATCATCTTTAATCAGATTCCATACACAGCTCCAGCACTCTTCTCCCCCAATTTTCATGCTAAACTGCACCACTCTTTTCCCCACAGATTTCCATGCTCAACTCCAACACTCTCATCCCCACTATATATATATATATATATATATATATATATATATATATATATATATATATATATAATAAAGCTACTTCATTTAAAATAAAATAAAAAGTAATGTGACAGAAAAGCCAGAAAAAGATCAAACTCATTGGAACAGCACTGCCCATTTTCTCAAGTCTGAAATCTGTTTTTTGAAGGCGCGCGCGCGCACACACACACACACACACACTAATACTATGTAGCAACAATATGAAATGCTGGAATGTATGTAGATTCTGAATGAATGGGTCACAAACAGGAGCGATACTTTTTTCTTCAGTTAAAAATGTGCGTGAGGTTGATGTCGCTGTCACAGCAGAAATGTCTCTGTGACAGCAGAAACTGACTTGACTTCGCCGCCTTGTTTCTGGTTCCGCGACAATTTAAAATTTTTGCATGACGAACAAGTTCAACTTTCGTGCCACTTATCAGTTGTCCGTTCTTTTTGAAATACTCTTTCTGTTCTTTAACTTTCATGGATTCAAGGGCACTTTCAGTTTCAGCGGACAGAGTTGCCATGTTGCCTTATCCAGACGTCCCAAGGTGAAGGGGCTGAACTTTTCACTGACTTCCAGTTTCCTGACGAACAAGGTCCATAGGCTAATGCATTGTCAGTGTGTGTTGAGGGTTTTTCATGTGTGTGTGCACATGGGGGTAA
The DNA here is from genome assembly GCF_041734735.1 of Babylonia areolata. Taxonomy (NCBI): domain Eukaryota; kingdom Metazoa; phylum Mollusca; class Gastropoda; order Neogastropoda; family Buccinidae; genus Babylonia; species Babylonia areolata. The sequence goes on from NC_134887.1 coordinate 22,486,736, forward strand.
CAGCAAATGTTGTGGAACACATGTTTGATTTGTTGTTAGTTGTGGTAACATGTGTAGGAGTTGTGCTATGTGTCAGTGGTTCACTTTGTTCAGACAAAGTGGGAAGGAATAGTATACCTCGTTCGTTAGAAAAAAAATTAGAAATTTACACAAATTTACCATATCTTATCCAACATTTGGCAAATAATAACTACCAAGCACTTATATTACAATCACTTAATGTTAAGAAGAATAAATTACCCAAGCTTCCAGGTTATTATTACCCACCTGTGCACCAGAATGTAGATGTTGCCACAAAAATCAGTGCCGCACTATATATTCAAGAAGGAATAGAGTACAGTGTATGCTCTCCACCAGCACCTAACACTACTCCAGATTTTCATTCATGCGCGGCACGTATTAGGTTCAGTGACCATCTTACTCTACGTGTCGTATCTGTGTATTTACCGAGAGGCCCTAACGAAGTAAACACGGAATGGTTACATAATATTCAGGATAATGAAAAATGGTTGATTGGGGGAGATTTTAACGCCCATTCTCCTTTTTGGGACAAAGATTGTGTATCGGTTACTTGTAATCGCTTTGTAGAAAATATTGTTGATTCCTCCTTGAGCCTTTTAAATGATGGCAGCGTTACCAGAATCCCTGATATTGTCACTCACAGGGCATCTGCTATAGATCTGTCTTTCATATCCCCTACGTTGTATCCAGAATGTAAATGGACGACATATAAAGATACATTGGGAAGTGATCACTTACCGATCATCATGACTTTTAATGTAACTCAAAGACCTACAGAAATTCAAAAAGACAAAGTTCCAAGATATAGATATAAAGAGAGAGAAATTCGAAAGTATGCTTGCTAGCTATAACACAAGTCCATAAACACCGCGGATATAGATACATTGTATTCATTCTTTACTGACACCATTTTACAAGCTGCCGACATATCAATTCCAAAATACAATTCACTTAAATCAAGCAAGCATTCAGGAAATATTTGGTGGACACCAGCCTGTGAAGCAGCAGTAGATAATAAAAAATCTAAATTTATAACTTATCTGAGCAACAAATCACCAGAGAATCTTATTGAAAAGAAAAAGGCAAATCATCATAGCAACATGGTCATTGCACAGGCAAAAAGACAATATTGGTCTTCCTTCTGTAATAGGGAGATTTCTGATCATAAAGATACAAAAAAGGTATGGAAAAAATTTAATGAAATGAAAGAAAGTATAAATTTGCCATCTTGTCCTATTAAGATAAAAGACAAAGATTTTCCGTCCAATGTAGAGAAGGCAGAAACATTTGTAGAAATGTTCTCGGAGTCTATGCGATTGGAAGGTCTCTCACTTAAAAACAGAAAACACAGAACCGGAGAAGAGAGCAAAAGTGATTATACAGATCCATGTCCTGATAATAGTCAGTACGTCAATGCTCCACTCACGCTCAACGAGGTTAAAGAAGCATTAGTATCCCTCCCTAAAAAGAAAACATCTGTAGGACTTGATGCAGTCTCAAATGAGATGCTGAGACATTTACCAGAAAATTTTGTTGTTTTATTGTTTGAAATTTTTCAAAAGTGCTGGATTGATGGTTTAATGCCAGCACAATGGAAACAGTCTATTGTGATACCAGTTCATAAACAAGGAAAATGCAAAACAGATAAGAGCAGCTACAGGCCAATTGCACTAACATCACATACTGGTAAACTAATGGAAAGAATAATTTTGAGAAGGCTGATGTACTATTGTCATAAAAATAAGATTATCCCAATTAACCAAGCGGGCTTTCAGAGAGGTAGATCTGCAATTGATAATTTGGTAAAACTTACAACACATGTAAAACAACAATTCGCTAGAAGGAAAAACGTTCTTGCAACTTTTTTTGATGTGAAGAAAGCCTATGATCAAGTTTGGCATGCAAAGTTACTCTTTAAACTGAAATCTGTTGGCTTTTCAGGACATCTCTATGATTATATCAAAGATTTCCTGAGTGAAAGAAGTATACAGGTACGGGTCGGGAATACATACTCAAATCCTAAAACTCTTCACATGGGATTACCCCAAGGTTCTGTTATTGCCCCTGTTTTATTTAATATCTTGTTGAACGACTTACCCAAACACTTATCAAATGATGTGATCCTAGTGCAATACGCAGATGATATATGTATGTGGATTAATGTAACTATGAAACGGAATACATCCAAAAGGGCTTTAAACTATATCAAGAAAATATACCAAAGAGAAATAGATTAAATAGATATATTGCTGACAATGGTCTTACATTATCATCAGAAAAAACACATATTATGCTTTTTAACAATGGTACAAACCCAGAAGAGTTACCAACATTTAAGATTGAAAATGTGACAATTCAGTATAAAGATACTGTTAAGTTTTTAGGATTGATACTTACTTCAAAACTAACTTGGAACAGCCATATTGAATATATATTAACAAAAGCAAGAAAATCTTTAAACTTACTCAAAATTGTGAGTAAACAATACTGGGGACAAGATACAACGATTTTGAAACATTTATCATCATCACTTATTCGATCCAAACTATCCTATGGACAAGAAGTCTTTTTCAATGCTCCCAAATATTTGCTAAAGAAACTTCAAAGCATAGACTGCAAAGCATATAGACTTGCCCTTGGTATACCTTTCCATGCATCGACCCTCGGAACATACAAAGAAATAGGAGTACTACCTTTAGATGAATACCGAAACCTCGCATGTGCTAAATACGTACTGAGAAGCTCAACAACTGAAAATTATACATCAGAGGAAGTAAAAATTACATCCGAAAACAACTTCCCCAAAAGAGCTAAAAACATATCTTATTTAACACCCATTGGTACGTTTGTGTCAAACCTGTTCGAAAAATCTAAAATTAATTCAGATGACGTAGACACACAGAAGACCGTAAGTCCATACCCCATCTGGGAGATGAATAAAGCACATTTTGATGTTAATCATACTGACATTAAAAAGAATGAAAATCCGAATATCATGGCAACGGAAGTCCGAATACACCTTCAAAATAGATACCGTGATCATTTACAGATCTACACAGATGGCTCACTATTAGACAATGGCCAAGCAGGTTCAGCTTTCGTTATACCAGAACTGAAAACGGATAGATCATACTATATTGGTAAAAATCGTTCAATATTCACTGCTGAACTTATTGCTATTCTTATGGCTCTAAATCATATTCTTGATCTTCCAATTTGCCTTCTACAAGTCTTGTTTTGCGTTGATTCCAAATCTGTATTATGTGCTTTAAACTCACCAAATTGTAAGAACAAATCTAAAATCATACTAGAAATCAGCCACATTTTACATCTTTTAAGCTTGAAAGGAACACATATTACGTTTTTCTGGGTTCCTTCACATCTTGGTATTCTCTACAATGAATGGGCTGACAGGGCTGCAAGAAAAGGTGCAAAGAACGAACAGGGAACCATAGAACTTTATGTGCCTCTGTCTGTACAAGAGGGTTATCGAATACTAGAAAAAACATCGTGGAACAAAGTTAGAGGATTATACCAGGAAAACGGCAAAGCTTTAAACCATAGTGTAATTAATGTTCAACAACCGGGAACTATCAATCAGTCAAATACATACAGTAATTCAATAAGATTAAGGCAGATTCATACATTATCAAACAGGATAAAACTGAACGCTTTTGTAACAAAGTTCAGCAAAGATGTCAGATGCATATGTGGAGAACATATTTCTAGCAACCATGTAATATTCGAATGTCAGAATCTAAAATGGTTTTTGCCAGACTTCACCAAAAGTTCTTTTGAATGTGTTATTAACAATTCCAATATGTTATTTGTTATTGCAGAAGGTTTGCTGCATAGTCCTATAGGACATTTGTTATAGATGTTATATTTGTTTGATGTTGGCGTTTATAACGTTTCCATTTTTCCTAGCGTTGTCTCTCCCTATTCACCCTCCACACATACACACACTTTTATCCCTCCCCCTCTCACAGCCCCTACCCCCACGGGTTTTTTTGTTTGTTTTTTTTTTGTTGTTGTTGTTTTTTGTTTGTTTGGTTTTTCGTCTGATATCACTTCAAGTGGAAAGACGTTAAACTGAAAACAACAACAACAACAAAAATTAGAGTAATTTGCCCTTGATTACGCCGGAAAGAGAATTCGTGAGGAGTCTCTAAAAGCGAAAGTTGCGAGTTCATCGATTGTACTTGTGTAAATGCTTCACAATGGGTATGGGGAAAACCGGAGGAAAGAAGTACTGTGTTTGCTGTTCGAACTTCAAAGGAAAAAAGGTGACATCGCAACGAATACCAGCCACGAACTGATTGCTTAGAGCGTGGCGAGCTCAGAATCACTTCGTGAACTGAAAAGGACCGCACCCTCAGTGGCGATGATATTCCTTCACTTTTCACGAACAAGGTCTTCAAAACAAGCACGGTATGTGATATTTTGAATCAAATATTCTTTTTTTTATGTTTCAAAATATATTTGTTTCATTCAACAGCCAAGCCTAAGAATGTTTTGGGTCTGATTTCTCAGAGGGATAATTATACTGTCTTCATTTCTCACACACTTATCTGTCTAATGTTTGAATCCAAAAGCACAATTTAACCTTTAAAACAGAGAATTACAGTACACCAGCTGGCCGGTCTTTTTCAACTTGCAGTCACCAATGTATCATTCAACTGGATTTTGTGTGTGTGTGTGTTTGTTTTTTAGTCACATTCTTAGCTGTGATATTTATTCAGCACAGATATATGCATCTCTGACATATAGTACAAAACTGACTAGTGTACCACAGAAACAAACACTACAAAGAATTTCCACTTTTCAACATTTGTCAGCACATACTTCTTTCAAGTGGAAATGCTTGCACATTTTCAGAAAGTCCTGTAACAATGATACTGAGACAGTGAGATCCTTGCTACTTCCACAGGCAATGTGAGTGTTTACACATGCACGCACACACACACACACACACACACACACACACACAGATAAAGCATAGTTATTGTTGCAAGTTTAAACAACTCACTGCATGGCTTGAGATTCTGCACATGCATAATGCAGTGAATAGATCTGACACATTTGGGGGGTTGTATGACTGAAAATGTGTAACTAAAACAAATGTCATAACATTCAAGCTATAATTATATATTCTTTTCTTTTCTTGTCACAGCTGTCAGATGTGCAAGTCCAAGAAGACATCACTGCCACTTCTGCATCAGCAGTGGAAACCAATGCTGCTGACAGTAAACTGAGTAATTTTACAAAATTTAACAAATTTGGAAGTGAAAATATGTAATAATTTGACAGCTTTGCTTCCCTTTTTACGCCAATCAGACACTGATGACACAGTGAAAGATGACTTATTAGGGCCTTGAAGACTTTTGTCAAAAAAATTAGACTGAAGGGGGGTTACAGTAGTGGGTGTCAATTTGTAGAGTGTGTGTGTGTGTTAGTTGAGAGCAGATTGATTCATGTGGATCATTGGTATTGACAAATTGTGCAAGACAGTCAGATTATCATCTGTGTATGAAGATTTTTTTTTAAAGCTTTCTTCTTGGGAATTGTGGAGTTTGAATGCTCCTGATATATTTTTTTCATACAGGCGTGAACAAATATTGTAACTGTTTATATACTGTTTATATTTATCTGATATAATGTTGATTTATATGCAGTACATACATCACTTGTAAACAAGAGATAATTTGATTTCAACAGCCAAAGCTTATACCCACTGCTGGCTAATGATATTGATCATATGGTGCATTTAAATAAGACTTAAGAAACAGTAGCTGTGATTTCTCTTCTCTTTCAGGGAGAAAGGTGGGGGGTGGGGAGGGGTGCAGTGTGGTTCAAACCAGTTAAAATTCACTGCAGAGTTTTTTGGGGTTTTTTTTCTTTCTGATCATGGAAAAAGATAAAAACTTTGTGAATGTAGACATTGTGCTTCAATACAGATGTATAACACACACACACACACACACACACACACACACACACACATGCATGCCCACATGTACAACATCCAAAGCTAAATGGTGCTCCCATCATAAATAACTCAAATTGTTTAGGCAATTGTTCATTGTTTAGTATTTAGGTATGAATGAATGACACAAAAAATTAAAGAAAATATCTAATCAAAGTGATTTTCTTCAAGTGTGTTTGTGTTTGACTCAGACCTGTTTACACTGCATTTTGTAAACAGTACAAATTTGATTGTACAGATTTGACAACAAACAATATGCAAATGAAATATATATATATTTATTTATGATTTGATAAATACAGGAAATAAAAGATGGGAGTTGGGGCATGCAAATGTAAATAAATGCAAATATTTACACTAAGAATTTACAGCACTACCAGTTTCTAAAAAATGGCATCAAAGAGAAAACTGGTATGTATGTGTTAATCCTTTGGCCAGTTGTTAGATACAATGAACTTACAGGTTTCCATAAAAGAAATACACATTCTAACCTGGTGAAAGTACAGACATATCCATTTTGGGTAAACAGGCCAGCTGATTGTACCAGACTGGTGTGTCTGAATGTCTGGTAGTCTTGAGAAGACTTATTAATGCATGTCACTTGTAATGATGAATGAGTGAGTACTGTATGGACACATGCATGCATGCTACACCATAAGATGAAATCATTCTTGCAGTTAATAATCAATGCAACTGTGATGAAACACACATGAATCAGTTTTGATGATTATTATCTTTAATCAGATTCCATGCACAGCTCCAGCACTCTTCTCCCAACAATTTCCATGCTAAACTGCACCTCTCATTTCCCCAAAGTTTCCATGCTAAACTCCAACACTCTCCTCCCCACAATATGTATTAAAAAGTCATGTGATAGAAAAGCCAGAAAAAGATCAAATTCATTGGATCAGCAATGGCCATTTTCTCAAGTCTGAAATCTGTTTTTAGAAGGTGTGTGCGCACGCACGCGCGCACACACACACACACACACGCACACACACACTCATACTATGTAGCAACAATATGAAATGCTAGAATGTATATAGATTCTGAATGAATGGGTCACACACAGGAGCGATACTTTTTTCTTCAGTTCAGTTGTTAAAAATCTGCGGGAGGTTTGTGTCGCTGTGACAGCAGAAACTGACTTGACTTCGCCTTCTTGTTTCTGGTTCTGTGACAATTGAAAATCTTTGCACGACGAACAAGTTCAACTTTCGCGCTACTTATCTGTTGTCCGTTCTTTTTTTTTTTAAATACTCTTTCGGTTCTTTAACTTTCATGGATTCAAGGGCACTTTCAGTTTCAGCGGACAGAGTTGCCATGTTGCCTTATCCAGACGTCCCAAGGTGAAGGGGTTGAACTTTTCACTGACTTCCAGTTTTCTGACGAACAAGGTCTATAGGCTAACGCATTGTCAGTGTGTGTTGAGGGTTTTTCATATGTGTGTGCACATGGAGGTAACAGCAAATGTTGTGGAACACATGTTTGATTTGTTGGTAGTTGTGGTAACATGTGTAGGAGTTGTGCTATGTGTCAGTGGTTTACTTTGTTCAGACAAAGTGGGAAGGAACATTGTAATGTGATTAATGAGTTGGTAAACTATGAGAGCATTGAGGGTCAGTGCTATGTTGTTGCACATTGCTGTTTACCAGAGATATGTTGGAAGTAATGATTTCTATATATGTACTTGTGTCGGTGGGATGCCTTGTGAAGACAAAGATGAGATTTGTTTGGTAATGGTAACACACAGTTTTATTGTATGATGCGTAACATGAGTAGAGCACTCTGGGTTGTATTGGTCAGTCATAGGTGTGGTGCACAGTATGGTATGTCACTGTTGGTGGCAGGTAAGCTTGATGAAGCTTGTATTACCTCACATAGATTTATGTGTGAGAGGGGTGCATACTGGTGGACATGTGATGAAAGGTGCTGAGAGAGGGTATAGGCCTTCCATGTCAGTGATGTCAGAATATTTTGAGATTTTATCTGACCTGGGTTTGGTTGTTTTACCGAAACCTGGTTTAGTGAGAAAGTGTTGAATGAATGTGTTGCGTTTGATGGTTTTAACACTCCGTACAGAATGGACAGAGACTGCAAGAAAGTGGGGAAGAAAATGGGTGGTGGCGTGTGCCTGTATGTCAATGAGAAGTGGTGTGACAGTGCGAATGTGTGTGTGAAGAAGCAACTGTGTACACAGGAACTTGAACTCATATCAGTGTTGCTGAGGCCTCGATACCTACCACGTGAGTTCGGCCGAATTTTTTTGACTGTTGTGTCCACCCCAGTCTTTGACCAGGCATCTGCTGCACGTGCAGGAAGGATGATCGCAGGTGTTGTTCGCGACCTTCAACTCATCTCTGCCAACGCCCCGTGTTTTATTGTTGGAGATTTTAATCACTGTGATTTAAAGAAAGCCTTACCTTCTTTTAAACAATATGTTACCTGCCGGACAAGACTGGACAAGACAATCGATCTGTGTTATGGGAACATTCCTAATGCCTACAAATCTGTTCCCCTTGCACCAGTGGGTGTATCTGATCATGATGTTGTTCATTTAATCCCAGCCTACAGACCAGAGATACAGACAGAGCCGATTGTGAAAAAGAGTGTGAAAGTTTGGACGTCAGAGAGTGTGGATGAACTGAGAGGATGTTTTGATTGTACTGACTGGAGTGTGTTGACTGACCCATGTGAGAATGTTCATGAAGCAGCTGATGTTGTTACATCTTATATCAGTTTCTGTGAAGACATGATAATTCCGACAAAAATAATTAAACTTTTCCCCAACAACAAACCATGGATATCAAAGTCTCTCAAAACAATTTTAAACGAGAAAAAGGTGGCATTTCAGTCAGGGAACAAGAAGGATAGGAAACTGATACAAAAGAAGCTTAGTGGTGAATTACGAAGGGGACAGAAGGAATTCAAATCAAAAGTAGAGCAACAGTTTCAGACAGGAAAAATGGCAGATGCATGGGATGGGTTAAAAATTATCATTGGAGAAACGAAAAGGAAAACAGTAGCTTGTAAAATGAAAAAGGATGAACAGATTGATTTTTCAAATAAACTGAATGATTTCTACTGTCGCTTTGAAAGGAATGATCTGGGAAGGGAACTGGATAGTGTTATCTCACAGTTGCAGGAAAAGATCAAAGATAGGAACACAGGTGAAGACTTTGAGATCGATGCAAAAGTTGTTGAATCTTTATTTTTTTTAAACTGAATGTCACGAAGGCAATTGACCCCGACAATATCTGCGGAAAATTACTGAAAACATGTGCTTCCCAGTTGTGTGACGTGTTCTGTAACATTTTCAACTGGTCTCTGAAGGACTGCTCTGTCCCCAGCATCTGGAAAAAATCTACTATCTGTCCTATCCCCAAGAAAAATAACCCAGCCGCACTAAATGATTACCGTCCTGTTGCCCTGACTTCAGTAGTGATGAAATGCTTTGAAAAAATTATTCTCCGACATCTTCTTTCTTAAACTGAACAGCAGCTTGACTCTCTTCAGTTTGCTTATAAAGCACACAGAAGTACTGACGATGCTATCCTAACTCTCCTTCATAATGCTTTCCTTCATTTGAATAACACGGGATCTTTTGTTCGTATCCTTTTTGTTGACTTCTCTTTTGCTTTTAACACAATATGACCTCATCTCCTTGCCCTCAAACTGCTAGGCATGGATGTTGATCCGAAGTTTACTCTTTGGATAGTAAGTTTTCTTCTCAATAGAACTCAGTCCGTCCGCTTTCATTCTGCCCACTCTTCTCTAAAATCTACTTCTACTGGTGCACCCCAAGGTACAGTGCTGTTCCCTGTTCTTTTTACACTGTACACAAATGACTGCAGAGGCGCGGAGGAAACTCCTGTCATAAAATATTCTGATGATTCAGCAATTGAAGATCTGTCCAACTCTGATGCTATTTATTTCAGTGAAATTAAAAAGTTCTGTTCCTGGTGTGAGAAAAACTATCTGGATCTCAACGTATTGAAAACAAAAGAAATGTTAATAGATTTTCGGAAAGACCCCTTGCCTGTAGCTAACCTTGTTATTGATGGTCAAACAGTGGAGAGGGTCAATGAATATAGATATTTAGGGACCATCTTAGACAATAAGCTGACTTTTGACAGAAATGTTGATTCCATTCATAAGAAATGTCAATCTAGAATTTTTTGTTTACAGAAGCTTAGAAATGTTGGTATAAATTCAAATATTCTTCAAAGTTATTATCGATGTTGTATCGAGTCCGTGCTTACAGTTTCATTTATGTGCTGGTATGGAAGTTTGGGAGTGAGGAGTAAGCATGTTTTGAACGATGTCATGAGTGTATGCAGTAAAATTGTGGGAGTGAAACAAGCTAGTATGCAAGAGCTGTATGAAAGTCGAGTGGTTAAAAAAAGCAGGCAGATAGCAACTGACGACACCCATATTTTAGCAAAATATTATTTGCTATTGCCATCAGGACGACGCTACAGAACGTTTAAGTTGAAATCCAGAGCTCTGAAGACTTTTATTCCACGTTCAATCCACCTTTTAAATTCTTGAGAACTCTCTGTGTGTGTGTGTGCGCGCGCGCGCGCACTCTCATGTGAGACGTGTGAAAGTCCGTGCATGATAGGCTGTACCTTGTTCTAGTTGTGGCGTGTGTGTGAGTGTGTGTTTACTGAGCTTAAAACGTGACAATTGGTTATAATGAATGTGCAATATGTAGGAAGAATAATGTGCAATATGCAGGATGAATGTACAATGGAATATGTCTAATGCTAACGTCCATATTCTAAATATATTTCTGTTTAATAATTACGATGTAATAATTAATTGCAATGTTTTTAAAAGCGAATATGTGAAATGCTTTTATTTGAGAACATATGTTTATTACTCTTGTTTAATCAAGTTATCCGCGTGTGTGTGTGGAGGGGGGGGGGGGGGGTGCGGGTGTGTGCTGACGCGGTTGTGGTTTTCCGCATTTCATCTTTATTCTTATCTTATCTGTCTATTATAATCAATGTGCAGGATAGTAGGCTATGTTTATAATTATATTCAAATAATGTTTCTTAATTCTTTCTGTTTTTACATTAAGAATACTAGTTATTACCTGCAGTGTGTGGATGTATGTATGAAACGATGTATGTGATATTTTTTACATTTGTATCTTCGTAATATTTGTAGGGGTTGTTGTTGGCTTTTACAGTTATGGTCCCCATGTTGTTTACTTGTCTATGTTGTGATAATGCACCTGACCAAATTTCTCCAGTTGGAGATAATAAAGTTATTCTTATCTTATTCTTAACTTATCTTGTGTGTTTGTGTTCCAGGTGTGCTGCTTGTAGATGCTGCTTGTAGGTGCTGCTTAGGTGTAGGGTGAACTTTTTACTGTGTGCTGCTTGTAGGAAGTACTTGAAGTAGGCAGTGTGTGCTGCCTTAGTGTTTGCTGCTTTTGCTAAGTAGGGTGAACTGCTTAGTGTGTGTGCTGTATTGTAAAGTAAACACTCTATAAAAACCACTCCATGTGGCCCTGCTATTGGTGTGAGGAGAGCAAGTGAGTGTGTGCATCAATTAGTCGATCCTGTCTGCTCCCCTCTCTCTTGGAATCGAACCAACCACACTCTCAAACAGTTTTTACACATGTATGGAAAAAAGAAAACCTTCAAACATGGCATAACAACATTATCAAGCACAAACTACATAATACAGAACACATAGTATTTTTGTCTGACTTCTTCATCACGAATCTCAGTGGTCAAAGACACAAATGCATGCATGCAAGTGTGTGCATGCATATAATGTGTACTCTCACACCACAAAAGTGTCAGAATGTCTAACCGCTTCAGTTGATCATTTGGTGTTTGGGGGCAAAGGATGATGGTAAATATGACTTTTCCTCACTCCATTACACTCACGAAAGTTATATGAATGCATATACCCAGAGAGTGTAGAATGAGGGAGAGGGCACACTCCCTTCTTTCCCCTATGTGCAAAACTGAAGCCTCGCTCGCTCGCGGCGCGCCGCGTCCCTCACCACCCTCTCCCTTCCCCCAGACAGTAGATAGCAGCCAGGCGCAAAGGAGAAGCAACACAGAAAAAGCATGTGCGTATGTTGACTGTCTGCGGCATGTCCCCCAAAATAAATACGTGGGTTATCGACATAATTTTGCAGATTCTCCATAGGTTTTAAAAGAGATACAGCAAAGAGAGAGAGAGAGAGAGAGACTTACTATTAAATTATCGAAATTTCCCACCCAGTTGGTGTCGGGATCCACACAGACGAAAACAAAGGTATCATATCCAGCCGTAAACTTTCGCCTTTCTCCTTGAACCAACAGCCGACACGACAAATAGCACCAACTACCACAGGAACTTTGCTTCAGATACCTGATTTCAACCTTTCTGAGATCACTTACTAAAATTTTATAATGTTAAGGCAGTATATTTGTAAAAGTCAGTAGTAATTTTGCAAGTCAATGCCCTAAGGAAAATTCAGATATGACACAGCTTGAGCAGTTTTCTGTTTTGCCTGCCACTTGAAGACGCAAACTTTCTGTTATTGTCTTTCTGGTGTTGGCTGCCAGTCAACCGAGGGGCCAGGAACAGGATCAGGCACTGGAAATGAAAATTAGTTTATGACTATTACACACACACACACACACACACACACACACACACACACACACACACACCATTCCAGAAAATGTGTGAGAGATACAAATAAACAATAGCTGAGAGAGAGAGAGAGAGAGAGAGAGAGAGAAACACTGACAAGGCGACAGAAATAATGACATATGTGTTCATTTATGTTTTACCTTTTCACTCTCCTCATCCACACCCCACACAATGTGATATACACAGTTCTAAATAATATTATCGCAGAGATAACAAGTCTGATATAATTATATCAAAATACTTGTACATATAAAAGCTACAGCAATTTAAAAACATACAAATATATACAGTAAATTAAATTACCTGCTTTTTCCTGTGATTCATGGCTGGTTCTGGCTTTTTTGGAACTTGCAGGGTGATCCTGTCGACAGGGCATTTTTCTTTTTGTTGTGACTTTAGGTGGTGGATTTGGAATGTTGAATAATGTGGGGACAGCATTCCACACAAGACTCAATTTTTCCGCACTGGGATTCATAAACTGATTTGGCTCAAAATGTTCAGAGCAAAGTTTGCAGTTAGTGTACAGGTACTCGCTGGTTTTTCCCTGTAGATCAGCTCGCCTGGTGTTCTGAACCCACTTTTTGCATCTGTACAAAAAAAGCAATATAGCATTTCAATATTTATTTTCATTCAGTTTTCAATTTATAGAAACTGGTATCATTTCATCCTCAGTTGTTCTCTTCATCCTTCTCAGTACTATTACTACTACCACGACAACAACAACTACTACTGATGATGATGAAGATGATGATGATGATGACAAAGCTGGTGCTGCTACTACTGCTGCTGTTGCTGCTGCTCCTGCAACTGCTTCTACTATTACTGCCATTCCTGCTAAACTGAGTGATTACTGATTACTAGAAAGATTTGACTGGCGTCTACTGCAAGTAGTGATTACTATTACTATGACTGCTAGCTGAGCAGTCTACCATAACCACTACACTACAACCATAGCAACACATTCAGTGTTGCATAATTATATCAATGCATCACTATGGTTCTAATCACTAAAACAGTGCCTCATTTTGGGTTCAGTTTTGATGCCGCTCTAATGTTGTCTGTCCCAGACCCAAAGTCACAATCACAAAACGTCACAGATACCTTTCACAGCTCTACTTTCGGTTTTGCTAAAAACTACTTTCACTTTGCACACTCGGCTAAACAAAGCTCTGACTAACGAATGTAATAACGACATAAATGTCCATATCAACACGATACTTCATTAAACAAAATCATGAAACGCTTACCTGTCTTCATCTTTGGGAAATCGGAACAATGTCCATCCTTTTTTGCGCGAGTTTTTGCAGTTTACAGCAGAACACCAAGCCATTTCCTCTGCTGCCGTAACTGTCTGGCCGCTTGAGGGCGCATACTATTTCCGGGCGAGAGCTGCTCGCGCGGCGGCTTCACGCGAAGCGCTGAGTGATTCATCTCGCTAAGTTTAGTGCCTCTGATATACCACATGTACTGGTGTGCTCATCACGCACCAGTTGTTGTCAAACAAACAACATCACAATAATAAATGATGTTCAGACTATGAAACAAAACGTTAGTGATTTCGATACTTCAACACAAAAATGAATGCTCTATGTTTCACCCGGTGCTGCCTTGGGGGGGAAATAGTCATGTTACATCTGTTCCACCAGACTGCATGCGTTGCTGCCGCTGCGAAACGTTAGTGATTTCGATACTTGAACACAAATGGTCAAGCATTTTTTTAATAAGTTGTATCAAGTTGACTGATGAGACAATGAAATGTGGGGTGTGGTATGACTGAACACAATCAGAAATCATTCTTCATGTCAGTTCATCACTGACCACAAAACACTGATGGTAATAGGTCGGTGTTTCCGGTCCTTTCGTTTCGTTTCTCGTGTCAGTCGAATTTATTATTTCAGTTTGGAAGAACTCATAATGTAAGTCAGTTAGTTGGACACACAGGCTACTGAGATCGAGCGCGTTATTTGGTTTTGATCCACGCAGTTCAAAGGAATGAGAATGAGTCGCATTCCATCGCGATCTTGTGTTCGGCGTGAGCGCTTACACATTAATAAAAAAAAAAACTTGAAAAAAAAAAATTTGAGCAGTTCAACTCCAAGTGCTTCACTGAAAGTCTAGAAGCGCACATGCAGTACACCGAACACCGATAGCTGGGTACAAGATCTACGATAACACAATCAGGGCAAACATAAGACAAAGAATCAAACCAGATTTCTCACTCCTGCCTCGGACTTCTCCGAATGTCACTTGTCCCTTCAGTTCAGCAACCATTGTCTCTGAGACTCCCTCAGACTTACATGATCACTGGTGGGGATTGTACTTGGCTGACTTATTTTGATCTAAATCGTGTATAAAAAAAATAATAATAAAAATAAAAAAGGTTTTTTTGTTGTTTGTTTTGTAACAGTCTCTTTTGTTAAAAAAACACAACAACAAACAAACAAACAAAAACACCACTTGCAAAGAATTTATTTAAAGTTTCTGTTTTTTCCATATCTGTTTCTCCTAAACTACCATCTTTTTTTCAGTACTCCTATTCCCATTCTTAGATTTTTTTCTTTCCTGTACATACTTCCAAAACATTTTTGGGTTATATTTACAGTTTGTTGCTTTGTTCAGTCTTTCATACTTAAAAAAAGAAAAGAATTTACAGCATTTATTCCTTTTTGTTGTATAACAAACAGGAGTAACCTGTTTTTGTTCTTAAGAAACGATTATATAGTTTATATTTCTTTTTATATGCTTCTCATTACTTTTTTGTTCATCCATAAGGGTTTTAATTTTTTTTCTTGTCTACCTGTAATTTTAGGTATAAATTTATCCATAGATTTAAGTATTAGTGTCTTTAAATCATTCTAGCACTTGTTCAAGTTAACATCTTGTTCATCCATGTGCGTCCAATCCATTTTATTTAATGTTTCTCTTATTTTATTATAATTTCCCATTTTTAGGTCAAATTTATGCTGTTAACTTCACCATTGAAATATGGAACTAGAAAACCAGAATATCATGGTCACTCTTACCTGGTGTTTGATTTCACTTACCAACCTGACATCGTTCACCATTATTAGATCTACAGGTCGTCAGCATTCGTTGTTGTTGTTGGTGGTGTTTTTTTGTTGTTGTTTTTGTTTGTTTGTTTTTAATACTATTTTGCCATTTTTGATCGCCACTGAGATCTTTTCTCCCTTTGGCCATTCTTTCCTGTTTTCAGTCAACAGTTCTCGGAATTTCTGTGTCTCTTTCAGTGTGAAGTCATTATTTATGTATACTCTCTTCTTGGGGTCACTGATTCCTTGGTTTGTGTGAACTGCCTTTTTCATGATTTCTTTCTTCTTATTTTCTGATGTCACGGTCACTTTTAACAATCTGGGTCTATTTCCCCTATTTCACCCAGTCCGATAAGGTTTGTGAGCTCTTTCTTGTCTATTGTCACCTCGCATTTGTCTATGATCCTCATGATTTCCTTCATATCGTCTTCAGTTTCCTTTCTTCTGCAGTCGGCTTGCCACTTTCTGTCAAATTCACTATCACTATGTTGTTCTTTTTTATGTATTTATCTATTATTTATTCACCTTTTTTTTTCTCAAGGCCTGACTAAGCGCGTTGGGTTACGCTGCTGGTCAGGCATCTGCTTGGCAGATGTGGTGTAGTGTATATGGATTTGTCTGAACGCAGTGACGCCTCGAGTCCTTGAGCTACTGAAACTGAAACTCTTCTTCCATTTTATTTCATTTCTTTCCTCTTTAGAGAATCGGAAGAATTTCATTCCCACATCACTTTTCAATTCTTAGATCATGCGAAGCGTTGTTGCAATGACAAGACAGCGAACTCGTAGCTCTGAAAGCATCCACAACGTAGGCCAGGAAATTTAGATTAAAATTTGCGTTAGGTCAAAATGTCTGCAACAAAACCGTTCTTTTTTCGATAAAATAGAATAAATCATACTGATCACACTGATATAAAGTTGGCCACTATAGGGGGGCGGGAACATAAGTAGATTTTGATTTTTAATGTCCAGAATCGAATATTTTTATTACTTCTGCCTGTGCGAGAGCACCTTACAAAGAGTCGCAAAGCAAGCACAGGCGAAGGTTACGCAAGCGCGGTATAAGGGGTCGCCAGAGGAAAGCGTTCAGCGCGGTAAGTACATGTGACTGACTGCTGCTGCGCTGATGCTGATCTGTGAGCAGGTCACTGAATCTGAACAGTAAGCGAGGAACAGAGCTCTTTCGGGTCAAAAGGAAACAAACATTTTCAATTTCATGTATTTTATACAAAAGTGGTAGAAGACGCAAATCCGCTTTTATGAATGTTTTCCAGTTTCCTACCATTCATGACATGTCATAAAGAATTAAATCAGTATTATACCGACTGCAAAGGTGAATTTACGAAGGCAGCACGGGATCATTTAGTTCGTAAGTACAATTTTGTTGATATTTTACGCAATGCACAACTTAGAAATACTTCATGCTCTCATGTAGTATATGAATATCTAAATACTTGTTAACTAGGTTTGATAGATATACTCCATGCTCCGCTTATTAACGTGTAGAATATAAATATCTAAATATGTGTTAACCCGTTTCGGTTTCAATTAACATTATTGGCGCTATGTCCAGACAATAAACTGGGAAAGTATGGAGGGCAGATGATGGCAAAATTGAACATCATGTCTTGATGTGAAAAGAACGGTATGAAATACATATTTTTCTTTGGAAATGAACCGGTATTTGCAAATGTGACTCACAAACCCTGGCGCAGTAGACGTTGATTTAGCGTGGGATATAAATAATATGTTTGAATTACTGGATTTATAATAATGATAGTAATGGGGTGTAGGGGCTCTGGATAGAGGTAGTACCTTTGGTGTCTGGCATGCTGCTTCCTACTAGATAGGAGGGACGGGCATCACTGGTCCTCATCCACCCCTAAATCTCTCACGTGTTGGCTCGAAAAGGCCAAACCCTGGTAAACCGCTTCAGCTGGCGGGCTAAACCACGTGAGGGGGTTGTGTTTACACTGCACCACTGGGCGGAAGAGTGGCGACAGGCGGCCAACGACCAGGGCGGAAGGGTCCCATGATGGACTCAATGGCTAAGTGTACATGACCGAGGGCGTACCACACCATAATCGTGGACTACGGCTTGCGGTCTTGGCTTGGAGAGGAGACGGGCGCCACCAAGCTTTACCAAGCCCACTGAAAGGACATGAGGAGGAAGAATCAGTTTTCCAAGCCGGATCGGCCGGGGCCCGGATTAACAACCACGCGTCCCACTGACTCACTTCAGGGTGGGAGCGATAAGTGGGCTACTGGAGTGAGAAATACCATCGCAATGTACAACCATCGGAACGTGGAATGTTCGTACCCTGTATGCCTGTGGTAAGCTCCATGAATTGACTCACGAACTGAAGTGCTACTGCTGGGATGTCATAGGACTGTCAGAAGTCAGATGGACTAGTTTCGGCAAAACGACAACAGATGAGGGACACAAGATCTGGTTCTCTGGGGAAGAAAAGAAACACGAGTACGGGGTGGCCTTCATTGTACGGAAGGAAATTGCAGGCAGTGTCATCAGCTGTACACCCATCTCAAGCAGACTTATTACCATCCACATTTCTGCCAAACCCCACAACCTGACAATCATCCAGGTCTATGCTCCAACGACAGACCATGACGATGAGGAAACGGAGGAGTTTTACGAACAGATTGACTCCATCATAGCAACAGTCCCGAAGAAAGACATGCTGATAGTCCAGGGAGACTGGAATGCCAAGGTTGGCCCAGATGCATACCAGAATTGGGCAGGAACAATTGGTAAATTCGGCATTGGGAAAACCAACGACAGAGGCCTTAGATTGCTGGAGTTTGCCAAAAGCCATCACCTTACCCTAGCCAATACTCTCCACCCGCATAAGCTGTCCAGAACCGTAACCTGGCACTCACCAAATGGGCAAGTCCACAACCAGATAGACTTCATCCTGACCCCACAATGCTACAAGTCCAGTATCAATAAAGCCAACACAAGGACGTTCCCAGGAGCTGATATCGGCAGCGATCATGTTCTTGTCTTGGCAACCTTCAAGCTCAAGCTGAAGTGCAAGCGTTGTCCAAGGAATCCCCGTATCTGCTTTGACCTAGAAAAGCTGAAGGACCCCGAAATCGCGGATGTGTTCCAGGCTCAAGTAGGCGGGAAGTTCGCAGCCCTCAACTGAATGGACATCGACGTAGACACCCTTGCTAACAACATCAAAGAGGTGCTAACTACAACAGCTGAACAAGTTGTGGGAAAAAAGCGAAAAAGGATCCAACCATGGGTGACAAATGAGGTCCTAGATCTGTGCGACAAGCGGCGAGAACTGAGGAAAAAGAAACACTCTAGTAATGAAGCCAGGACGAAGCACCAACAGGTGAACAGAGAAGTCAGGACGAAGATGAAGGCAGCCAAAGAAAACTGGATAGAGGAGCTGTGCAAAGAAGTTGAGAAAGGCATGGAAGCAGGGAACAGCAAAAGAGCCTATAGCACCCTCAAGACCCTCACCAAGACTAGCCAGCCAAGATCAGCTGTCATCGAAGATAAGGATGGCAAGCTACTGACAGATAGCGAAGAAGTCCTGAAGAGGTGGACAGAATACCGTGACGGCCTCTACAACTACCAGCTCAATCCAGACTCTTCCATATTGCAGGACAACCCACGATCCACAGACAGTGAGGAAAATCTCCAAGTATTGAAGGAGGAGGTTGAGGCTGCAATACAGAGTCTGAAGCCAGAGAAATCCCCAGGAGTGGACAAAGTCCCATCTGAGCTTTTAAAGTACGGAGGGAAGGAGACCACAGAAGCACTAACAATGCTATGTCAGAAGATCTGGACAGAAAAGAAGTGGCCAACAGAATGGACCCAATAGCTGGTGATTCCTCTACCAAAGAAGGGCAACCTCAAGCAGTGTCAAAATTACAGAACTATAAGTCTGATTAGCCACCCAAGCAAAGTCATGCTCAGCATCATCCTCAACCGATTGAAATCTAAGGCTGAGGAGCTGCTATCAGAAGAACAAGCAGGCTTTAGAAAAGGGCAGAGCACTGTCGAACAAATATTCAACTGTCAAGTCATTGAAAAACATCTACAACACCAAAAGGACATCTTTCACAACTTCATCGACTTCAAGAAGGCATTCGATCGGGTGTGGCACAGTGGCCTCTGGCAAGTACTGAGAGGCTTCAACATTGATGAAGGGCTCATTCAAGTCATCCAGGCCCTCTACGAACATTCCAGCAGCGCAGTGCTCCTCAACAATCAACAAGAACAGTTCTTTCGGACCACAGTCGGAGTCAGGCAAGGATGCCTATTATCCCCAGTACTTTTCAACATCTTTCTGGAGAGAATCATGCAGGAGGCCCTTGAAGACCACCACACTCCATCACCATTGGCAGCAGGCCAGTCTGCAATCTTCGATTCGCAGATGACATCGACCTCATGGGGGGCACTAACACCGAGCTCCAGGATCTAACAAACAGACTCACTACAAGAGCAAGTGCTTACGGCATGGAGGTCAGCACAGAGACGTTAAAGGTCATGGTCAACAGCACAACTAACATCAGTGCCAACATAACCATAAATGGTGAGCCCTTGGAATAAGTGACCAGCTTCAAGTACCTGGGAGCAACCCTGTCCAAAGACGGCACCTGCACAGCAGAAATCCGAAATAGGATTAATTCTGCAACGGCAGCGATGGCCAGACTGATCAGGGTATGGAAGAGCAACATCAGATTCCACACAAAATTCCTGCTCTACAAGTCACTGGTGGTCTCCATCCTCTCATATGGATGTGAGACATAGACACTGATGGCAGAAACAGAAAGAAGAATCCAAGCATTCGAAACCAAGTGCTTGAGGAGACTACTACACGTCTCCTACAAGGAGCACAAGACCAATGACTATGTGCGGAACCTGGTCAGCAACCTTGATGGGCCCCAAGAACCACTGCTGGCGACTGTCAAACGACGGAAGATGGCATGGTTTGGTCACGTCATACGACATAACACCCTCTCCAAAACCATCCTGCAAGGGACTGTAGAGGGAGGGCGCAGACGGGGGCGGCAGAGAAAGAGCTGGTCCGACAACGTCAAGGAATGGACCAAAATGACGATGTCAGATCTCCTCACGACAGCTGCCAACAGAACGGCGTGGCGAGCTATGACATCTTCCTCATGTCCCCCAAACGATCCCAGCGGTCGAGGGAATGAGTGAATGAGTGGAGTGAGTGAATAAATAATAATCATAATGATTGTAGCCGGGTTGGCTACGATCTTCGTTGGGCCAGCTTAGCAGACGACGTTTGTGACTCGCCGAAGGTTACTAAGGAAGTTGTAAATCGGTCACAAGTTATCTCCCTTTACAGGGAACCGTATGATGATTTTCATCAATTTGTTAAATTATAAACACTTCCTTATAGATGAGATTATAGTTTTATGTTATGGGACTTCAGAACGATCATACTTCTCAAATGTAATGATATCATTTGGCCAGAAAGCCTATAACTTTTTAAAACTAATATTTATGTGAATGAGTTTTGGCGCGATCTTCGAAATCCACTCAGTTGAAGCATACAAAATACCTTCGTTTTCTGTAAATCGATATAGGTGCCGTGGAATTTAGATTGTGCATTAAAATGTAAATGATTAAGCTTCTTCTCGTGTACTGCTTTCCGTGTACACCTAAGTTATAGGCATGCGATGGTACGAAATGTCTGACGGCATTTCGGCGCCACAAAACTATCTCTTCTTCAAGCCATTGGAATTCGTCAGTGCCGATTTGAGCCAAATATGTTTTTACAATACCTAGACATTTTTATAGTGTGTCTTGCAGATATTTGCATTTCTGTTATTAATTTGATTAGTATCGTGCATGTATAATTGTGTTGTAGTTGGTTTAAACGAAGTATTTCATTGTCGATCACAAGTGCCAAAAGCACCGCCAAGCGGTGCCGACACGGGAGCTGTCCGTTGAGTTTTCTCTTGAATTTTGACATAAAAATCTTTACTCTAGAAGCAGATTTTATAGATGGTTTTTATATAGTTGGAAATTCAGGATTTTCAGTTACTTAACTGTTGCAATTATATTACATATCGCGACGTTTTAATGTTGTAATGTACAAAAATGATACATGAACTCGTTAAAAGCTCGTTCATTCAGTGACTCTTTTTGTTTACAGTTTTTAACTACATTATTTTTGTAGAAAATGGTTTAGCTTAAGAAAATGCTCGTCTCTTGTAGTTTTGTGTGATATATAATATGTCTATGTTAGTTCCCCGAGCCGAAAGTCAGAAGCCGCTAAATTTGGTCAAACAAACACAAGCTTGGCCCCTCAAGGCTCGCGGAGGGCCGGTTTCGTGAGTCGCTTCGCGGCGCTGGCTTTCGGCGGAACAGAATATAAGGAGTGAGCGAGTGCCAGACAAATAGAGAACTCTCCTGGTCTGGAAGAATGAGAGAATAAAAGAAGAAAAACCGGCGCACCGCCTTCCCGAGTCTACCTTGCCTGGCTGCAGCTCTCTTCTGCACAACACCTTCTACCTGTCTTCACCTTCTCTAACACCACCTTACCACCCCGTCACAACTGGCGCTGCGAGCAGGATTAGGAGAAGACAGAGAGAAGAGAGTGCAGCAGGTACTTAAAGTCCACGCAGGAGTAACGTCGCCGATCAACATGGCCCAATCCGACTTCCTGCCCAAACTCCCGACGTTCTCCGGTGAGGAAACCTGCAGGGAAGTTGATGACTTCATCTGGGAGGCCCGACTGATCCTCCAACTGCAGCCCCTGGATGACGCGACAGCCTCTCTCTGGCTGATCTCAGCCCTTGCAGGCAGAGCTCGCCAGCAGATTGTCAGGCTGCCGGCGACAGAAGTGGACACGCCAGCCAAAATCCTAACACTACTCGAGGAGAACTGGGGAGAGCAGCGTGACACCACAGACCTTGCCACTGCCTTCTTCACTAGGCAGCAGCAGTCCAAGGAGACGATTGCAGTGTACGCGTCCCATCTTCGGTACCTCTGGACCAAAGTCAACAAGGCTGAAGATGGGATGATGCAGGTGCCACCGACCATTCTCCGCGACGCCTTCGCCAGAGGTCTTCAGCCAGCTGCACTCAGGCGCGATGTCAGGCGCTTCATCAGAGACCACCCTGACACCACCTTCGAGGCGGCGAAGAAGGAGGCCCAGCGATGGCTGAGGGAGGACAGCAACGCTGACGACAGTCACAACGCCACTGTTGCCTGCCTACAGGCCCAGCTGGCTACATTGACGGCTGAAGTCAACAGTTTGCGACAACAGCAGCAGCAGTTCCCCATGCCAGCACACCGCCCACATCCTCCAGGACCAGCACATCATCCTCGCCGCTGTGCTGCTGACCGGGCCCCAGACCCTCCACACTGTGTCTGGTGTCAGCGGTCTGGCCACACTGAAGACCAGTGCCGGCACAAGCAGCGCTATATGAAGAATGCCAGGCGACAGAAAGCTGACCACCAGACTCCAATGGCAGTCAACAACCAGTGTGTTGTCACCAAACACACTGGGCAATCTGGGTCCATGCCAGCTGCTCCAGCTCCAAACCAACGACGCAGGAGACGCCGACGCAGACGGAAGCGCCACAGCACCACACCTGATGCTGTGATCCCACAGGTGTCACCTTCACCTGTACGCAACCTCACTCAGCTGAGAGGCAGCCAACGACCACCACCTGCTGTCACGCCAACTGACCTGTCCCAACGGTCCTGCCATGTCAACAAAGTGTCAGACTCTGACACTGACACTGACACTGACAGTGGGGTGTGGCTGTTCAGTCCAATGCCAGGGCCCAGGACATCAGCCCTGCAGGCAGCACCAGAGCCGCCTCCACTACCACCAGCTCCAACCCCTAGGCGATCTCTACGCCTGACGACGAAGCCAGTAACATGGTATATATCTGGTGTTCCTTACGTTGGTCAGTGACTTTGCTTAGTTGCTGTCTCACTTGCAATTTGAGGAGACAAGATAGGTTAATGATGGACAATGTGTGGGACTGATTGTTCTCTTTGTTGTTTTTTTGTTTGTTTGTTTTTTTGTCATTGAGCAGTTGAAAATTTTCAAAGATGGACTTTTTTTCCAAGCAAAGCTGTTGAATGCTCACTTATTTTTGGTTGATAATTGTATCAAATTGTATTGATGAAACTGTTCACTGAACTGCAAATATGTTTTATGGGTGCTAATGAGTTGGTCAAAAAGAAGAGAGAGACAGAGAAAAAATGACTTAAAGGAAACGTTTGTTAAAAAATGACAACTCCTTTCTAGTCTTCGATGGGCCGCTTCAGGTACTTCATCTTGAGGAATCTTGTTTCAGGTTCTCCCTAGTCAATATGGATGTAAAGCTGATGAAAAGGAAGTGTTTATACAACTATTTTCCCACAGTCAGTGTATAACATGCCGATATACATTTCAGACAGTTAACATTGTTGGGACTTATTTTGTTATATTGGGAACACTGTCAATACAACAGCTCCCCTTATAACCTGTACTGGTTTTGGCTTTGGGGGTTTGCATTTTAAATAACGCCCCTCAAGAGCATTTGACTAGAGTCTACCCACTGGATTTCCGTGTGCATTTTAAGTATATACTGAACTTTAAGGGCTACATTTAAAATGATGCCCCTTTAAGAATTCAGTGTGGGCAAACCGTTTTGCCCTGACGTGGGTTATACATTTAGTGAAAATCTGACTCTGAGGGTTCACGCTCAAGATAACGTTCCTCGAGGGTTACTGATTATTGTTTGAGATTTTAATGGATTTTGCATTTTTCCGATTTTTGGAACTCAGTGTCTTGGGATTTGCACTTAAGATAATGTTTTGTATGTTCGTTGGTTTGAATTGGTGTATTAGTGCATGATTTAGGCCCCCTTTTATGTAGTCATGAAAAGTGCCAGCGAGGACGCTGGTTGTAACAGAGTAGGGGGGGATGTAGCCGGGTTGGCTACGATCTTCGTTGGGCCAGCTTAGCAGACGACGTTTGTGACTCGCCGAAGGTTACTAAGGAAGTTGTAAATCGGTCACAAGTTATCTCCCTTCACAAGGAACCGTATGATGATTTTCATCAATTTGTTAAATTATAAACACTTCCTTATAGATGAGATTATAGTTTTATGTTATGGGACTTCAGAACAATCATACTTCTCAAATGTAATGATATCATTTGGCCAGAAAGCCTATAACTTTTTAAAACTAATATTTATGTGAATGAGTTTTGGCGCGATCTTCGAAATCCACTCAGTTGAAGCATACAAAATACCTTCGTTTTCTGTAAATCGATATAGGTGCCGTGGAATTTAGATTGTGCATTAAAATGTAAATGATAAAAGCTTCTTCTCGTGTACTGCTTTCCGTGTACACCTAAGTTATAGGCATGCGATGGTACGAAATGTCTGACGGCATTTCGGCGCCACAAAACTATCTCTTCTTCAAGCCATTGGAATTCGTCAGTGCCGATTTGAGCCAAATATGTTTTTACAATACCTAGACATTTTTATAGCGTGTCTTGCAGATATTTGCATTTCTGTTATTAATTTGATTAGTATCGTGCATGTATAATTGTGTTGTAGTTGGTTTAAACGAAGTATTTCATTGTCGATCACAAGTGCCAAAAGCACCGCCAAGCGGTGCCGACACGGGAGCTGTCCGTTGAGTTTTCTCTTGAATTTTGACACAAAAAATCTTTACTCTAGAAGCAGATTTTATAGATGGTTTTTATATAGTTGGAAATTCAGGATTTTCAGTTACTTAACTGTTGCAATTATATTACATATCGCGACGTTTTAATGTTGTAATGTACAAAAATGATACATGAACTCGTTAAAAGCTCGTTCATTCAGTGACTCTTTTTGTTTACAGTTTTTAACTACATTATTTTTGTAGAAAATGGTTTAGCTTAAGAAAATGCTCGTCTCTTGTAGTTTTGTGTGATATATAATATGTCTATGTTAGTTCCCCGAGCCGAAAGTCAGAAGCCGCTAAATTTGGTCAAACAAACACAAGCTTGGCCCCTCAAGGCTCGCGGAGGGCCGGTTTCGTGAGTCGCTTCGCGGCGCTGGCTTTGCGGTTCGGCGGAACAGAATATAAGGAGTGAGCGAGTGCCAGACAAATAGAGAACTCTCCTGGTCTGGAAGAATGAGAGAATAAAAGAAGAAAAACCGGCGCACCGCCTTCCCGAGTCTACCTTGCCTGGCTGCAGCTCTTCTGCACAACACCCTCTAGGCTACCTGTCTTCACCTTCTCTAACTCCACCTTACCACCCCGTCACATGATAACAATGGATCATAAATTTCTTGTAACACGTGTAACATTGAATCCAAGTTACCTAAACTAACTTTCCCGACGCAGATGTTTGAATTACTGGATTTATAATAATGATAGTAGGCTTAATGAATCTATCAAGCGATCCTTAGCCAATGCAATGCATTCAAACAAAGCCTGTGCAAAATTATGTATTTTATTAATGATTACCTAAAACCTTCTGACATATGTAACATGGAACCCAAAATACCTAAACTAACTCCCCCACCATGGATGATTTTATTTTTTCATAAACACTGCAGGCACTCCATTTTCACATCAATTCTCCCCAGTGTTTCGTTCCACACTTCGTCTGTCTTGTGAACTGATAAACTAGTTTACATCATTTCGTGATAAAACTTCACCAGACAGCAAAAGCCAAAATCAAGGTAATTTAAGGGGGTGATTTTCTACTTTGAACTTTCTTGTTTCGAACTTTTGATGCTACAAGTCTTCAACTGAAAACAGTCTTACTGAACTGCATGCGTTGACTTAGTTCGAAATCTTACGCCACTATCCGTATATTACCGCATCTCGCCATGTGTCAGAAACAGTCATTGTGTCTAAACTTAATCGGATCAGAGATAAATGTACAAACAAACCATAACAACGACGAAATTAGCATACACAGTTTTGTTGTTGTTGTTGTTGTTGTTCTTTAAATATAGCAACCACGGGGTGTGAATGAACATATCGGAGATTTCCGTGTAACATGTGTAGGCTTACATCTCACACGCTGTCGGAAACAACACATTCTCTGAATCTGTGTTCAAACATACATGATTGAACGGTTTTTGTCAAACCGATTTACGCTTTCCCGCGATGAATCCGCGTGATTTATGTGGAAACAGTTCTAAATTTGTTTACATGTGTATTTTTATTGGGTCGTTTACATGCACTGAAGTAACACAGAAAAGCGGAACTGAAAATTAATATGCGACGTCGATTGCATTTAAAGATGTTATAGTGTGTCAGGCACGCTGCTTACTGACAGACCCCTCCTACTCCCATTCCCCGTCCTCTCCTTCCTTCCCCTTCTCTTCTTACCAATACACTAAATGAACTTCCTCGGACAGGACAGGCTGTAAACCCCGCCAACCCCCCTTCCCCTCCCCCTCCCTTTTCTACCATCTCTCCCTTCCCCCATCCCCTTCACCCTTGGCCACAGAGTGCCGAGATAGCAAGACCAGAATTTATGGGGGTTGATACTTCATAGTATGGCACCCCATTTATCCTAAGCCCCCCCCCCTCTCCTTTTCACCCCCCCCCCCCTTACCCCCTACAGGCCCCTCTCCCTGGCATCTATCTCTGCTTACACCCCCTCCCCCTCCTCACCCCCTCTAGCACTGAGCCCAGAGGAAGCAAGTTATTGTGGAATATAAATACTAATTAAATGTGATGTCTCCTGGGATGTCAGGCCACAGCTGTTTACAGTCCCCTGCCCTTTTTCATTTCCTTTCCATCAACATCAAACCTGCTTTCTCCTTTGTTGACCCTTCCTCTCTGATTCTGATATTTACCACACATGACACTACCAGTAGTGTGTGTGTGTTATCCATGTTGATCTCTGGCAGGATGGCATCTGCCTCAATGGTCACCACATGGTGTGGTGTGTTTATCATGAGCTGTTTAGAACAGAATCAGGGCTGGGCGATCTTTCTTCCTCCTTCCCTTCCTCTTTTCACCCCCCCCCCCCTCCCCTCCCCTTCTCCTTGACAATGCTGGGTTCTGTGAGAAAAGTGCTGATGTGCAAATCCAGCACTGTTGGTCCCAGATTGGTCTGTTAACTTCAGCCAATTGGAAACGTTCTGGGTCGGAAGATAGTTTGCATATGGCGCCAGCTTGTGAAGAGGATAAAATGAATAGGCAAGTGGGGTTTCTTTCTTTTCCTTCCTTGGAGCAGGCCAGGAGAGCCAGACGGTCAAGACAGTACCATGGGGGCTGTGAGTGTCAAACTATCATCTATTTTTCGGACTTAGTTGAATGCTTGATTTATGGTATACTTGGATTCTGTGACTAACACACTGGCTCAGTGGGATTGTGTTCTGCTACATGAATATAAAGTGAACCCTAATACTTTGGGGGCTGTGAGTAATGCTTGTACTGGTAATTTGCTTTGTTGACAATTTACTTTATGGTTTTTGGAAACAGTTTGGAGTTTGTAGAATTGTGATGTTGTGTCACAAGAGTGTTGAGAGATCCTTTTTAGCTGATGTGGTATTGCACAGTTAATGTAACTGGAATGTGTTGATGCAGATACCATGACTTGTGAGAGAGTATAGCCAGCATGTGTATGGCTTAATTGTATTTGAGGCTAGTGACTGAGGGAAAAGTGGTTAAAATACACAATGTAGCCAATACATGACTAAATGGAGTACTGGTTTGGGATATTTGGGTATCACCCCCCCCCCCCTTTCCTGTTTCCTCCAGGTTGATATTATGGTATGATGCTTGGACATCATGTTTGGGTTTACAGGTTGTGCATCTTGGCTTACCTAAATGATAATGTTCAGTAACATGTCAGTGGTGTGTCAATTGTTGACATACTGTGGGAACAATGTAAGCATTCAGTCACAAAGAAACACCGAGATTATGTGTGTTGCATCTGTGTAGAATGTTTTGGTTGCAACAGTTGGAGTTATTTTGAGGTTTGACATACCTATTTTGTATGTTAGGTGGTGATGGTTATATTCAAGGTGAACAAATCTACAGGTTAACTGTATGCTCATGTGTTTCCATGTGTGTGCACATGAGTGATAATGCAACATGGGGAACATGTGTGACTTGGTAGTTGTGATTACCATGTGCTGTAGTCATGTGTTATATGCCAGTGGGGTAACACATAGCTGTGTGTGTTCAATAAGATTTGAGACCACTGAGAGGCAGTCCTATGTTGGTGCACACAGGTTGCTATATATTTACCAAATTACTTGGTAACTATATGATTCCCATGTAAAAATTTTACCAATGAGATACTTTGCAGAGACAAAGTACAGCTTTGTTCAGTCTTAATGGAAACAGCTAATACTGTATGGTGATTTAACTGGAGTTAAACACTGGGAGTTTGTAATTGTCTGCCACATACTTGGTGCGACAGCTATTACTGTATGGTGATTTAACAGGAGTTAAACTCTGGGAGTAAGTATTTGTTAGTCATATATTTGGTGCACATTAACTTATGTGCCACTGATTGTTGATAGTAAGCTAAATGAAGCTTGTTTTACATTTTTACATAGATCTCTTTGAGAAGAGAGTGTACGGCTAGACATTGAGTGTCAGAATGGAGAAAGGTTATCTGTGGAGTTGTTTACTTGTCCAGGCAACATAATGATGTTTCTGTTACATCAGTGTAATTATGTTTAGCATATGTTTTGGTATTGATTTAACCTGGGTTTTAATATTGTGTGTGTTCCAGGTGTGCTGTTAAGTTAGAGAAATAAACACCTCAATTCATCTTTCTAAAAGACCCTGCTGTGGTACGAGGAGAGAGTGGATTGTGCACCTACTCTACCTCTTCACCTCCTACTCAACCCCTGTCCCCACCACTACACTACCCCCCCTTTTAACAACTTGGCGTCGCCGACAGGATCAGCAGGTGAGGTGTCTCTTAGCTTTAGCAGCACACAGCCCAACGCAGACCATCACAGCCCAACCCAGCCCGAGGATGACCATGCCTACTACCACAGCACAGCAGTCCCCCATGCAGTGGTGTGCAGCACCCACACTGCCAGTGTTCACTGGTGAGCCAGGCAAGACGTCGGCTGAGGACTTCGTCACTGAGGCGGAGAGGGTCCTGGCCGCATACCCCATGGGAGACGAGATGGCAGCATACTTCATCTACAGCCATCTGCAGGGAACCGCACGCAGAGAGCTGATGCTGCGGGACCTGGAGGACACCAACACCCCAGAGAAGGTGACCGGCATTCTGCTGGGGGTGTTCGGTGACGGACGGCATGTCACCACACTGCTGTCCATACTTTTCAGCAGGGTACAACAGCCGGAGGAGTCCATCATGGACTACTCTCATGCTCTGCGCAGCATGGAGAGAACCATCCAGATGAAGATGACTGGGGCTCTCACCGCTGACATGCTGAGGGACCACTTCATCAGTGGCCTCCGGAACGCCTTGTTGAAAAGGGAGCTGCACCAGGTAGTGAGGCGAGAGCCTCAAACCACCTTCATCCAGGTGAGGGATGAAGCCCTGAGGCTGCAGAGAGAGCTGGAAGAGGACCAACAACAGCAACAGCCCAGGGAACAGATGGCACGACTGGGGGACAAACTGTTGTTGTTAGAGGGAAAAGTCAGGTCTATGCAGCGGCTAGTGTCAGGTCTAGTTGGTCAGAGAGATGAGGTTTTAGTTAAGAACAGGGCTGTGGGCAAAAAGAAAAAGAAGAAAGTCAGGAAAGGAAAAATCCAGTCAGCAGTGGGGAATAGGATTTCCCCAAACCACAACAAGGGTAAGGATTTCCCCAAAGTAAAGAGCAAGGTTTCCCACAATGAAATACACAGAGACTTCCACAATGGTCTCAAGGGGCGGGATCACAAACTGAAAGAAAGGATTTCAGATAAACTGATGAAGAGCCATTCAGTAGGTGGCTGCAGTGGTGATGATCCATGCCGGGATGAATGGGTGCTGCTACCCATGCCACCTGATCCAGGGATTCCTGGTCAATGTTGGAAGAGGGAGAATGACTTAGACTGCCAAGCTGCAGTCAAGACTCCCAGACCATCATGCAAATCAGTGTGCACTGGTTTGTGTGAGACTAGCACCAGGTTTCATCTGAAGCCTGAAATTCACATGTCTTGTGGCTCAAAAGGTGCTAGAATGTCGGCTCAAATGGATAGGAACTGGGATGGGAGACTGACAGGGTCAATACTCCCAAAATGTAGTGCTATGTACAAGACTAATGTGAACCACCTGTCAGTGAGTAGACTTGCTGCTGTAGCCTGCTAGTGTATCTGGTATTTTGCGTACAGGGTGGTGTTTCAGCTGGAAGTTTAATGCTGCTTTTTATGTTTTATGGTTATTTAGTCTGTTGAAGTTACAATTTTTATACTGGGCTTTCTTGTTTGAAGGTTTTTAGGTATTGCTTTTTTGTTGTTGACAATGTTCTGCATTTATTTGCAATATGTAAGGGTGACATACATCAGATAATGTATGATGACAGGGATTCCTGTTAGATCCTTATGTATTAATGTTTCGCAAATGCTCTTGGATAGGGAACTTGTCTCGCCATTTGCATGAAGTGATTGATTTGTAAGCAATCTGCAGCAATGAGGACATTGCTTTCAAAAGCAAGGGGTGGATGTTATAGTGTGTCAGGCACCAATGGTAGAGATTTTGCAGCACACGCTGCTTACTGACAGACCCCTCCTACTCCCATTCCCCGTCCTCTCCTTCCTTCCCCCTTCTCTTCTTACCAATACACTAAATGAACTCCTTCCTCGGACAGGACAGGCTGTAAACCCCGCCAACCCCCCTTCCCCTCCCCCTCCCTTTTCTACCATCTCTCCCTTCCCCCATCCCCTTCACCCTTGGCCACAGAGTGCCGAGATAGCAAGACCAGAATTTATGGGGGTTGATACTTCATAGTATGGCACCCCATTTATCCTAAGCCCCCCCCCCCCTCTCCTTTTCACCCCCCCACCCCCTTACCCCCTACAGGCCCCCCTCCCTGGCATCTATCTCTGCTTACACCCCCTCCCCCTCCTCTCCTCACCCCCTCTAGCACTGAGCCCAGAGGAAGCAAGTTATTGTGGAATATAAATACTAATTAAATGTGATGTCTCCTGGGATGTCAGGCCACAGCTGTTTACAGTCCCCTGCCCTTTTTCATTTCCTTTCCATCAACATCAAACCTGCTTTCTCCTTTGTTGACCCTTCCTCTCTGATTCTGATATTTACCACACATGACACTACCAGTAGTGTGTGTGTGTTATCCATGTTGATCTCTGGCAGGATGGCATCTGCCTCAATGGTCACCACATGGTGTGGTGTGTTTATCATGAGCTGTTTAGAACAGAATCAGGGCTGGGCAATCTTTCTTCCTCCTTCCCTTCCTCTTTTCACCCCCCCCCCCCTCCCCTCCCCTTCTCCTTGACAATGCTGGGTTCTGTGAGAAAAGTGCTGATGTGCAAATCCAGCACTGTTGGTCCCAGATTGGTCTGTTAACTTCAGCCAATTGGAAACGTTCTGGGTCGGAAGATAGTTTGCATATGGCGCCAGCTTGTGAAGAGGATAAAATGAATAGGCAAGTGGGGTTTCTTTCTTTTCCTTCCTTGGAGCAGGCCAGGAGAGCCAGACGGTCAAGACAGTACCATGGGGGCTGTGAGTGTCAAACTATCATCTATTTTTCGGACTTAGTTGAATGCTTGATTTATGGTATACTTGGATTCTGTGACTAACACACTGGCTCAGTGGGATTGTGTTCTGCTACATGAATATAAAGTGAACCCTAATACTTTGGGGGCTGTGAGTAATGCTTGTACTGGTAATTTGCTTTGTTGACAATTTACTTTATGGTTTTTGGAAACAGTTTGGAGTTTGTAGAATTGTGATGTTGTGTCACAAGAGTGTTGAGAGATCCTTTTTAGCTGATGTGGTATTGCACAGTTAATGTAACTGGAATGTGTTGATGCAGATACCATGACTTGTGAGAGAGTATAGCCAGCATGTGTATGGCTTAATTGTATTTGAGGCTAGTGACTGAGGGAAAAGTGGTTAAAATACACAATGTAGCCAATACATGACTAAATGGAGTACTGGTTTAGGATATTTGGGTATCACCCCCCCCCCCCCCTTTCCTGTTTCCTCCAGGTTGATATTATGGTATGATGCTTGGACATCATGTTTGGGTTTACAGGTTGTGCATCTTGGCTTACCTAAATGATAATGTTCAGTAACATGTCAGTGGTGTGTCAATTGTTGACATACTGTGGGAACAATGTAAGCATTCAGTCACAAAGAAACACAGAGATTATGTGTGTTGCATCTGTGTAGAATGTTTTGGTTGCAACAGTTGGAGTTATTTTGAGGTTTGACATACCTATTTTGTATGTTAGGTGGTGATGGTTATATTCAAGGTGAACAAATCTACAGGCTAACTGTATGCTCATGTGTTTCCATGTGTGTGTGCACATGAGTGATAATGCAACATGGGGAACATGTGTGACTTGGTAGTTGTGATTACCATGTGCTGTAGTCATGTGTTATATGCCAGTGGGGTAACACATAGCTGTGTGTGTTCAATAAGATTTGAGACCACTGAGAGGCAGTCCTATGTTGGTGCACACAGGTTGCTATATATTTACCAAATTACTTGGTAACTATATGATTCCCATGTAAAAATTTTACCAATGAGATACTTTGCAGAGACAAAGTACAGCTTTGTTCAGTCTTAATGGAAACAGCTAATACTGTATGGTGATTTAACTGGAGTTAAACACTGGGAGTTTGTAATTGTCTGCCACATACTTGGTGCGACAGCTATTACTGTATGGTGATTTAACAGGAGTTAAACTCTGGGAGTAAGTATTTGTTAGTCATATATTTGGTGCACATTAACTTATGTGCCACTGATTGTTGATAGTAAGCTAAATGAAGCTTGTTTTACATTTTTACATAGATCTCTTTGAGAAGAGAGTGTACGGCTAGACATTGAGTGTCAGAATGGAGAAAGGTTATCTGTGGAGTTGTTTACTTGTCCAGGCAACATAATGATGTTTCTGTTACATCAGTGTAATTATGTTTAGCATATGTTTTGGTATTGATTTAACCTGGGTTTTAATATTGTGTGTGTTCCAGGTGTGCTGTTAAGTTAGAGAAATAAACACCTCAATTCATCTTTCTAAAAGACCCTGCTGTGGTACGAGGAGAGAGTGGATTGTGCACCTACTCTACCTCTTCACCTCCTACTCAACCCCTGTCCCCACCACTACTCTACCCCTCTTTAACAAATAGTTGAACAGTCTTTTTTTTTCTTCAGAAAATGAGTGTATGTGCTGCAGAAGGTAGATGTGTTGACCACCTGTTGGAAGTAAAGAACGTGTACTGTATTCATGAATGTGCTTGCCTTTGAATGAATAAAAATACGTCAACATGTGCAAGTAAACACACACACACACACCACGTACAAACACTACTAAACACACACATACACACACCACATCACACACTCACACAAACAGTACTGAACACACACACACACACACACACACACACACACACACACAAGCACCACTGAACACTCACACAAACACTACTGAACACACACACACTACGGAGCACTCGCACAAATACTACTGAACACACACACACACACACACACACACACACACACACACACACACACAGACAGAGTCATTCCTTCATTTACTCCTTCATCCACATGCTCACTGTGTAGACACTGAGAGCACATAAATAACAATAGACATAATAATACATGAATATGTAAAATCAAATATTTGAGTTCTGCAATTTTGACAGTTCACTGATCCTGAAGTAATGTGCTGGGATAACCAACAAATCAACTGAAACAAATATTGATTGCAACCATAACTAATTTTTTTTTTTTTTTTTTTTTTTTTTTTTTTTTACTGGAGTGCTATTTTACCAATATTGATTACAAATGTTGGTTTCAACTTAAATTGAATGTTTGTAAACAGTCAGAATACAAATATCATGCTGACAGCAGCTAAGTGTGACTATTTCCCCATGAAATCACAAATATTAGCATGAAATTATGATCAAATATTGGTGAACTACTGATTTTAGACAGCATGTTAAATTTCTTATCAATCATAATTATGATTGATTTTGATATTATTCTAACATAACTTTTTATATCTATATTAGTTAATGGGCATGGCTGACCAGATATTACAATATTACAATATATCCCCTACAGCAATCAGTTGTTTGTAAGCAGGCATACAGCATATGACTGAGTAAAACAAAGTGTGAGATATATACATGCGGTAAACTGACTGCAGGTTAGTGTGATTTTCAATTTATTTTCCCCCAAGTGAAACAAATACTGAATGCAGCATTATTTATCATGTGGAGCTATTTTCTCAATACTATTTACAAATGTTGGCAACAACCTAAATAAAATGTTTGTAAGCGGACAGAATACAAATATTATGGGATTTATGCTGACTTAGCTAAGTGTGACTATTTTCTCATACAAATAACAAATATTAACAGTATGATTAGTGTTTGGTAAACAACTGATTTCAGATAGCATTTTAACTTCCCTTCCTGTCATAGTTCTAATTTGATTGTCTTTTGACATAGCTTATCATCCATCATAGGTCTGAGTGCAATCAAAGACTTATCTGCCTGATTTCACCTTCAGCCCCCTACCTTCACCTGAAATAAACATTTCCCAGCAGTTTGTTCTTACAGTGTTTGCCAAATGACTTGTCATTATGTATATCAGTGTTGTTTTTTTTTATAACACTGTTTGATCTCATTATGTATATCAGTGGGGTTTTTTTATAACACTGTTTGATAACTTACACACCGTTGATTAGTATCAGTGTGTTTTGATGTTTTCAGTTTAGTTGTAACTTGTGTTACTTCATATTGGAGAACTGTTAGTTCAACACAAATATATGCTTACATAATTGATTTCTCCTTCATGGTCTGAATGCAGCTGTAATTTCTTTTCTTCCTTTTCAAATCATAGTTTGGAACTGAAAAATGTTGGAATCTGATTGCATCTGCAGTTATATCAGGCACAGTTTATTGGTATGAAGCTGTGCCACTGATGTGGAGAAGAAAAGAACTGTCACAATTGCATGTACAGGATTCTCACACATCAACACTAATGTAAATGAAAGATGCAACAACCTGAAATTGTAAGGATGACTGGATTTCCAAATATCTTTTAGAGCAATACACACTTCTACTTTATTTTCACCCACACATTATGTGCAAGCACACACACACACACACATACATCACACCACACCACACCACACCACACACAAAAATACTACTGAACACTCACACAAACACTACTGAACACACACACACACACTACTGAACACACACACACACACACACACACACACACACACACACACACCACAC